>NC_134829.1:39119661-39185596 GCF_004210375.1 Tachypleus tridentatus
GCCCCGGCTCAACAGATAGCCCGATGTGGCTTTGCTGTAAGAAAACACACACGCAAACAAACAAAAACCATTTTGAATAGAACAGCGCCCTCTTGAAAATAATTTGAAAATTATTTTACACTATATAGCTCTTACAAAATGAAGTATATTACTTAATCAAAATATAATATGTCTAATAGTGAATTAATTAATTTTCAGGTTCTCTAAGACTATTTGAAGCTACATAGCTTGGTGACGCCCCTTTTAACGCACATCCAAGCACCAAATTCTTAATGATAAGACATAGTAAGCGGTCGGTTATAGATAGAGCATGGTTGATGTCAAAAGGTGAGCGAAGCTCCCTGCGTGTTTGTTTTATTGAATACGCGCAAAGTTTCTTGAGAGTTGTCTACGATATTTCTCCCTAACTTTTTAAAGGACAGACGTAAGGAAAGGCAGCTATTCAACGCCACTAACTCTTGGGATACAAACGGATAATGGGACATTAAAACGCCCACATGACTGAAAGTGGGAATATGTTCGAGTGACTACATTCGAACTTCCTACCCGTATCCGACTGCTTGCAACCACCAGTACGTCTTTCTGTTACGTTGTTCGACTGATATTAAATATTCAACAATAGTTGAAGCTAACGTGCAGTGTTTTTGTGTTTTATAAGATAGATATACGATATTGTTTCTTTAACCTGTTCAGTGCCGTAGACGAGATAACTCGTCCAAGCCGATGGGTAACACAGTGCCACGGACGAGTTAATTATTTCTCAATAATACCTAACTTCAACGCTAGATGTCAGCACCATACACGGATTTGACCTACTTACAAATTGTTTAACTTTTGATCCAAAATGGCGTCACGAAAAAATTACAAAATGAAAAAGCATTAGAGTTGTATTGTAGCAGCTGAAATACTTGGCAGTCAAGAGGTTAATGTTAGCTTCATCAACATTAATAGTTAACTGTTTAATGTATATCTATTTTTATTTTGTTATGCTCTTTGTTATGGAAACTGTTTTACAATTTTGATTTAGTATTTGAATTTAGGACTAACATGGCCGATTCTCACGAGATACTGACGGGTTTAGAGTCGAAAATAACGTTAAAACGAGTATACCCAATTCATAAAACAATAAATTCTATATTTTTATATATGAAGATGTAAAATAAAAAGTACATTTATAGCTATACTAACTGCTGGGTTGAATGTTTGGTTTTGGTCGAAATAGGTAGTTTGCTCTGATTCTAAGTAGGGTCCTTAGTCTGATTGAAAGTAGTATTTGAGAGAAACTAAAGTATTTGTTTGGTTTTTTCTCGTTTGTTTTGAATTTCGCACAAAGCGACACGAGGGCTATCTGCGCTAGTCATCCCTAATTTAGCAGTTTAAGACTAGAAGGAAGGCAGCTAGTCATCACCACCCACCGCCAATTCTTGGGTTACTCTTTTACAAATGAATAGTGGGAGTGACCGTCACATATAACGCCCCAACAATTAAAAAAGGCAAACGTGTTTGGTCTGACGAATATTCGAACCTGTGATCCTTAGATTACAAGTCAGTGACTTAACCACCTGGTCGTGTCGGGCTATATCAAGGCCTTAATAAGCACAATGTTCCAAAAGCATGTCATTCATCTCTTATAGTGCTTTCAATAAATAAACTTATACATTGTCATTTCTCAGCAAAATATTTTGAGTGGAAACAATTAGACGATAAAATGTAGGGACTTATTATATGAAATTACTTATGCAACTTTATGTAAAAAAAACATTTAGAATGTCAAAATATACTCTGCCGTTTCGGTAACGTACTAATAAACATGCTAACTTCATATTTGTTTTCTTGTTATGTTTTAATTTTTACGTAACTGTTTTACAATACGAAAACTTTGCACTCTTTGTTAACTTAGCATTGTATGAGCAACAAAACATATCGAGTCTATTTAGCCATTCAACTAAAAAATACATGTATTATAAACTAAGTTATCTAAACCTTTTCATAACAGATTTACCCCACGGTGGCTCAGGAGTAAGCGTGAAGCCTTAAAACGCAAAATGAGTTTCAATATTCGTGATGGACATAGCACAGATAGTCATCATGTAGTTTTGTGCATAACAAAACACATAATTTTCCATTATTCTGTTCCATAAATATATGTTTTGTGGCAGCTTAACGTGTATATATGTTTGTGTTGTTTTTTTTCAGCCTTCCCATGGAAACACGTTATTGTTGTGTATATTGTCTACCAGATCAACTGATCGAACCTTATATTTTCTTGAGTATTTGTTTTTGTCAAAATCTTAACACAATCTATGAAATTTTTACAATTTTTATTTGTCTCATGTTTTAATAGTTGGAATGATATTCGATTGCTGAAAGTTAATTTTTAAATATTGCGAGTTAATATAATTATGCTCTTTAGTTTTATATTATACATTTTTTCCAGTATTTGAAAGATTCATGACTTGGGAGTTTTCTTGATTGCTTTTCGATCCAATATTTTGTTTATAAACTGATTGCAATCTATGACTAATAATTGTAGTTTTTTACGCATTTTGTACTTCTTTTTGCATAAAATATTGTGTTTGGATGTCACTTCTTACAGAATATTTAAAACTGTTGCATCCGATAATACAATCAACATTTCAATATTGTTCGCATTTATACAATTCTTCGTTATTTTCACTTTCACGAACTAGATTAAATTAGCTCTTTTGTTATCCAAAACCAATTTCAGTTAACGAAATATTGAATATGGATATTCAATCCAATTCTCATTTTAAAGTCCTTTAATGTTGTTGTCAATATAGAAAATGTTTCATAATTATAGACTTCAGAAATGACTGTCTTAAGTCAATGTGAAGAAGATAATAGGTTCCAATATTATATTATTAGATTAAAAATAAAACAAGAAACACGTATGCGTTTTGTTTTCACATGAAGATGTGATACACACCAAGAATCAGTTAACTCAGTTAACGAAAGAGCAGAAACTAATTGAATTCTACCTCTTGCAAGTGAACTTAATCCACTACTGTTGCGAATGTAGATGGGGAAACTTAAAGAAGACAATATTTACTGTTTAAGCCACTTTTCATTGAAGAACAACATAGTTTATTTACTGTACTACTCTTAATATCACACGTAAATAAACATTTATGGAAACTGTAATAAATGTCTCAACAATTTTTGTTTATTCTGGTTCAAAAGCTTTCAAGTCGTCACCAAGTAATTGATTAAACTTTGTTTAATTTCAGTTTCTAGAAACAGGGTTTAGTTTGATTATTAAACTAAGGCTACAAATGAGTCTCCAGGTGTATCCATTGAACACTACCTTCAATATCTTCTACATGCTTTGTCAGAATTTCCAAAGAAACAACTCACACTTAGTAGTTAGTTTCTGAAATTAATACATTTCACAGTGACTACTCAAGAGACTATTAAGTATACTATATATTTTGAAATAATTGCCCATCTTTCATTACATACTGTAGAAAAGAGTGACTATCTTTCAATAAATCATTTAAACAAAGGTTTTTGTTTATCTTTCGAAACCACTGCACATGAGTGTCTCCATCTTTTAGACGAAAGTGTTTATTTTTCAGTTAAGAATACAGACAAGTGTTTATATTTAGCAGTAAAAGCTATGGAAAAGGGCCATTATTTCTTAATAAATCACGCAGTAAAAGATATTTATATTATTGTAAATATGGCACTTAAGAGACCATATGGTATCATTAGTTTCGTTTCTTTTTGTTTTGTTTTTGAATTTCGCGCAAAGCTACACGAGGGCTATCTGTGCTAACCGTCCCTAATTGTGGATCTTCGTAATTATTATAAAACAAAGAAAATTCAAAATTGCAATATAATAATGGAAAATTCTATTATTTGTAAATTTTGTACAAATATGTGTGTGGACATCATTTGATTCTGAAAAAGACATTTCCAACGTTTTATGTCATAAAGAATTCGTTTGCAAAATGCGAACATAGAACTTAGGCTTACTTATATGAAATTTTAAATGTCTCGAATGTGCACAAAAAATAATTTTACATTTTATATAAATCATATTTGTGTTCTGTGTGTGCGCGCGCACACGCAGTAAAACGAAATCTTCCAGAAAAACTAGGGAAGAGAGATACTCTACAACAATGCTCCCTGGTGCGTTTCCAGATTTACAATGTTGAAATCCAGGATGGACGGAACGCGGAAAACCCGTTGTGTAGCTTTACGTTTAAAACTCACCAACGAACTACAAAAACTGCGAAAGTATATTTTACAGGGACAAAACATAATAGTCAATGAAACACATTGTGAATATTGTTTAAATACTGTTTATCAGTTACATTACTGACAATCAATTCTAAGTTAATTATTACTACCATATTTGGACACGGACTAAATCTGTATTATAACTCTAGGTTTCGGAACTGCAAGCCAGATTCGAATCGGTACAATACCGTACCATATTCCTTACACTTAAACTGTGGATGTGTTATAAATGGTATGTACAAATGGTTAGGGCGCTCTACTCATAGTCTCAGGGTCGCGTGTTCGAATCCCCGTCACATCCTCACCCTCCCACTCGTGGGAGCGTTATAATGGTGCGGTCAATCCCACTTTTCGTTACTAAAATAGTACCCTAAGATAACTAGCTGCATTCCCTATAGTCTTACACTACTAAATTAGGGACAGCTGACGAAAATAAGCTTCGCGTAGCTTGCGCGAAATAACAAAAAAAAAACGTTATAAATGTGATAATTAATCACGTAACGTTGGTGTTAAGTGTTAGGGAACTGATAGTCAGTAGTTCAAAAGTAAAGACGGTGTGAAAAATAGTCTTAATAGTTTTGAAAAAAATACGTATACGTGTATTACTACACTTTAATCAGTTAAAGGGGAAGTAAACTGTTGATACTTGTTTTCCAAGTGGAGAATTTCAGACACTGTACAACTTTCAATCAGCGTAAAATATAAAAACTTACTGCGATGAATTTAACCTTGGACACTCTCCTTCTGTTATTTTCGTTAATTTGAATGTAAATTCAAAGCAAGGCTTAAAGGTTATTAATGATAATGGAAAGCACTGCTATGCAAGATAATTTAGAATCAAAGTATGTGAACACAAATCCATGAAAATGAGTTACAGTTATTGGTACTGGCTTGCTTATTTCAGAATTTTCGCATAAAGTTACACAGAAGGCTAATAGTGCATAACCGTCCCTACCTTTGAAATGAAACACTAGAAGGAACTAATCAATAGCATCTGTTATCAATTCTTGAAATGTTCTTGTCTGACCCATGACAGTCACTCCTATAACGCACTATCAGATATCGCCATATTTTTAAAGTTTGGTAGACCAGTTTTTCTTTATGAGGTTTATGTTTTTTGTATTTCGCGCAAAGCTACACGAGGGCTATCTGCACTAGCCGTCCCTAATGTATCAGTGTAAAACTGAAGGGAAGGCAGCTAGTCATCACCACCCACAGCCAACTCTTGGGCTACTCTTTTACCAACGAATAGTGGGATTGACCGTCACATTATAACGCCCCCACGGCTAAAGGGCGAGCACGTTTGGTGCGACAGGGATTCGAACTAGCGATCCTCATATTACGAGTCGAACGCCTTAACCCACCTGGCCATGCCGGGCCGTTTTTCTTCATAAATAAGTTCTGATTTGTTCCGCCACGATGTGGTTCTCGCTTAAACATCAGATTCTGCTGAGATATTTGGTCTTATTTATGCGCGATTCTGAAAGATCCTACTTAACATCACCAGAAAACGTGATATTTACTCAGCAACTGTTAACAAGCTTCGTCACCGTAGAGTAATGCTGTCCTTCATGCTATCATGGCCGTTATTACTACTCTGAAGTGGCATAGTAATTGTATCCGTGCTATTACACTGCAAACATGATAGAGAAGATATATAACTTACGAAATGATACCTTGCACGTTGATGTGATAGAGAAAATGTTCACAACATCTCAGAGCTTCCATTTACAACACAAACGAGTCGCTAAATTGTATTGTTTAATGATTTTCCCCCACATTTTATGGATAAATAATTAATTGTTTAAAAATTTTTGTTTTTAATTGCCAATTGTTTTCCAATTGCCAAAAGAACTTGTTGTTAAGATGGGTGAAAACATCAGTGGTGAAGTGAAAAAAACTGAGAAAAATAAAATGATGACCCCTGAGTTTGTTTTATGTTAAACACAAAGCTACACGATGGATTATCTATGCTATATCCAACGTAGGTATTGAGACACATTTCCTTAGGCTTAGCATTGTGTTACTGATTGTGGTGGTGGAAAAACAAATTCCGCGAGCATTTGTTTGTTTGCTCTTATTAAGTACAAGCTACACAAATGGCTAACCGTTATCTGCTCATCAATGGTATCAAAACTCGGATCTTAGCGTTATAAGTTTCAGACTTTCTGCTGAGCCACTTTTGGATTACAAAAGAGATTTACGTGTAAGTTTCATTGACCATGTTCTAATTATTTAAAAAAATTACGAGAAAATATTATTCACATACATAAAAATATGATTCTATAAACTATCATGGTTAGGGTTTATATGATTTAATTTGTTTAGGCAATGTTCCCCCAAAAAAGGTTTCAGTATTTTGTATCAAAATTTCTCACACACTGAAACAATTTTTTCGTTCTTTTCAAAATGTTGCGCAGTGCTACATATGGGTTACCTGAGCATAACCGTCCTTAAATTTCAACAAATAAACAATGATGGGGCTTACCGAATTAGTGTGATTGCAACGTTAATTCATATAATGCACCTACAAAACCAAAGAGATGAGCACATTTTAAGGCAATAGATCACGAATATAGAAAACTGGGATTCAAAGTTCAGATAAGATAAGTGTTAGGAAAGGGCACTGTATGTACAAAGTTTTGTGGACCTTTTAAGAGTGTTTGGGTTACAGGGTTTCTGTCTCTTTGTAACAACACTTCTTGAGCCTACGTGTTTTACTTACATCATGAATATAAAACTTTCGAATATTTTGGATTGGAGTTTATGTCGTATCCTTGATTTGTGGGAGATACTATACCTACCATACGTTTTATCTCTCAGACTTGAGCCAAAGTATTTTTATTTAAGTTTACATTTAACTACCACTTTTCATTTTGTATATAAAATGTGATTTTATTCCATAACCAAGGGTTGGATATTAAAACGCTTCTATTTTGTTATTCCACAAACAAGGGCTGGATATAAAAACGATTTTGAGCCCCGCCTGCAGCATCATGTCCGGTCATGCTCCATCTGATTACTGTGCTTTTTGAAAATAGTGCTTTACCATGATGGCGGGATAGGTTTTGTTTCCTTATTGCTTGTATTGCACCTTGTTTCCGCTGCCCTTCGTGTTCATGAATTCTGATACTTCAGGTTGTTCCATATTTCTATGGTTTTATAGTGCAGTAAAGTACAAGTAGAGTTGTCGTCTTGCAAGTTCTAAGTTCTTGGCTTGAAAAGGTTTATGCCCTGAGTGTATGAATATTTGGCTTTGAAGAATTATTAGAACTTACACATCCTTCCAAAAAGTAACCAATTTATGGTGGCGTCACACTATCTACGTGACTCCAAACATGTCAAATGTAGTTCTGATACATTCATTTACGTCATGACTTGAGATTGGCTAAAGTTGTCAAATGGATCTCTGATAAGCATATTCAAATTTGTTTTAACATGAAATATTCAGCTCTCTGTCTTCTACTATTCAACATAAAAATTACTTGAGAAGATTTAGAACTCTAACATACAACAAAACCAATAAAACATGACAAAAATAAGCATGCAAAAAAATTAGATGCAGGGTTATTTGACATACAATGTGCAACAAAAAACATTTTATTTTACTTAGAGTAAATGGTTTACTAAACATTCGCTTACGGACCCCGGCATGGCCAGGTGGTTGAGGCACTCTGAGGGTCGCGGGTTCGAATCCCCGTCACACCAAACATGATCGCCCTTTAAGCCGTGGAGGCTTTATAATGTGACGATCAATCCCACTATTCGTTAATAAAAGAGAAGCCCACGAGTTGGCGGTGGGTGGTGATGGCTATCTGCTTTTCCTCTAGTCTTACACTGCTAAATTAGGGACGGCTAGTGCAGATAGCCCTCGTGTAGCTTTACGTGAAATTTAAAACAAACAAACATTCGAGCATGGACTTGTGATTTTATACAGTGATCAATTTAGTTTTGAGAATGTATATTTTTCTATTACACCATTAACATAGTACACTACTAACACGAGATAGTCTATTTGCAATAGTCACTCGTTTTCATACAGATGCATATAATTTATGTAATTTAACATAAAGTTTGAATGTTCCAAATTCTCGCAAACAATTTCAACAACTGGATATAAATAAAATGCTGTAAAGAGAAAAATAGGTCTTTTCCATTTATTTTAGGCATAAGCAATTAGAAAATGACACTTTCTGCCCAGGAACAATTTTTGTCACATAGTGTTATTTAATTATTTAAAGACATTTCATATTATGTTAGACTGAAGTAATAAACATATAGATTTTTCAGAGAAGAGTGAAAACAATTTTATGAGAATCGTTCTTGCTTTGGATGCTGTTAATTCGCACTACAAGAGCTTAACTTTGTCATTTCATATAAAACTTATATGTACTGTAATAGATATATATTATCTGTTGTGCATAATACATACGGAGTTATTGTTGCTGTAATGTTAAGACATGTCGTTGCATGAGAAACACAAGCAAATTAACAGTTAAGAACATATATATGAACAGCAGAAAATGCCAAAAAAAAGTGTCTCCAGACATTTCCCGTAAGGCTCAAAACGAACACCGTTTTCTCAGCCGTTGCATGCTCAGAACATTTATTCAACACGTTATCTGGTTTTTCTAAGCCTATTCAGTTTCACGATATCATTGGTTTTATCAGAGGTCACGAGGGAATGCATGTCGAAACCGTTGTAAAGCTCGTGCCTTTTCCTTCCACGTTATCTATACATTCTTACCAATTAGGCCGGGGCAAATCTAATTTTTACTTTTTTTTTCCTTTAATTTTAAACAGGCCAAGAATTTTAAACTCCCAAGAACGAAATTATTAAAATTAATTTACATACTTAAAATAATTTGACTAGTTCGTGACAGATACCTCATTATGATCCACTAATCTCTATACATATACATACACAAATGAGGAGGAACGTGCGTCTAACAAAACACTACAGTCCTTAAACTTTTATATTATTCTCTTGTTCCGTATTTTCTTTCTACTGAGTTTATCATTCCAAAGGTCACTTTTCAGAATCTAATTTTACAGATTATCTATTATGAAAACGATTAAATACCACTTTTAAAATACGTGTATATAACATGAATTCAATAAATATCTCTCAGATTGGACAAATATTGAAACTTTATTTCAATCATATTTAAAGTTTTAATCAAAAGAAAAATGACAAAGGACTTGCAAAAAAAGGAAAATATATTTGATAAGTTGAAATTGATTTATTTTTCAGCATGTTTTGATGTATTTGTTTGTACATAAGAACTCCATGTTTGTATATTTACAAAAATATATTTCTTTAATTTACTTTATTTATGTGTCGTTGAGAAACTGTATTTGAACGTTTGCACAATTTGACTGTTTTTAAAAACACATTCTGAAGTGTGAACTTTGAGTTCACGAAACCCATAGAAATAATAATGAATAGAAAAAACATGAAAGCATAATGTTCGAGTGCTTTGTCATTCTAAGTATATTTTATCTTGCTGTTGAGAAATACAATTTATTCAATAACATTTCATAATTCGATACCTCTTACTTACTCTCTTGTACCTTTTGTATTTCTTAGTGAAGGTTCTAAGGTTTCAAAATTCAACCTGAAATTATACAGCCACTGCCACTTCCATCTTCTTACAGCTATATATTCAAGCTGGCATCAAAAAACAACAAGTGTGCGAGATATTTTTCAAAAAATATTTCTTTATGTTTTATATTACATGTCCAAAAAGTAAAACGTTAAAATATTGTTCTTTCGGAATTTTGAATTTTATAAAAATAAATTCTTTAAAATACGTATGTTTTCTTCTTAGTATGTAACATTTAAATCGTGTAAATTTATCTAACTTTAAATTATCTGTTCCACCAACATAGAATTTGCAGTTTTAAGATATTGTTCTTGTTTGAAGTTAAGAACAGAGTTACACAATGTGATATCTATGTTATTCTCACCACGTGTATCGAAACCCTGTTTATTGCGTTAAGTCCGCAAACATAACCTTTTACCACTAAGAAAATAATATATTTTGAGGGCTTACAACGCTGAACTTCAGAATTTTATACGCGTAATGGGAAAAGCTTAGATTGACCACAGCGTATCTTTGCGCTTAAATACAAACAAAGATTTGCCAATATGACCATGACCTCAAAGGCACTCTGTGAAAAGAATTCGTTTAAACTGCTAATTTTTTTTTTTAGTTTATCAGCGTAGAGGAATATTCCAGTTTTGAAATTGTTTCCTACCAAAAAAATGTTAACACAAATAAATAAAGGAATTATTTATCACATATAATGCATACAGGCACAATGGACATCCGAAACGTAAATCATAAACAAATTTCAATAAAATAACCATTACAAAGACTATTAAACAAGTAAATATAGTGAAATTTAGTTATTCAGTTGAAAAAGTTGTTTGTTTGAAATAGCTGTCTGTTTTTATGTGGATTCGTTTTAAACGGTTTCATTTCTGACTTTTAACACCTATATGTGTTTGCCAGTTGACATCTCCATCAAACTTTGGCCGGTTCTATTTTGGATTGAATGACTTTCACATGATTTTTCTTACGTAATAACAGATGCAAAGCTTAAGCCAAGTTATTCTAATGAATTGAAAACCAAGGGTACCACAAATAATGCTAACGAAGCTCCCAAACATATACTGTAAACCTTGCTGTACCGGTTGCTTGCTGGGCGCAATGCGATACGATGGGTTCTTATGCTTGTTTGATTTGTTTGTTTGCTTAAAATTAAACACAAAAACACACAACGGGTTATATGTACTCTGCCCATCACGGGTATCGAAACTCGGTTTCTAGCAGTGGAAATCTGTAGGCATTACACTGTTCCACAGGGGGCTGTTTGTTTAATGTTAAACACAAAACAACCCAATGGACTATCTGTGCTTTACCCACCACGGGTATCGAAACTCGGATTCTAGCGTTGTAAGTCTGCAGACATACCGCTATGCCACTGGAGGAAGGGGCGATACAATTGGTAGATGGTCAAGTAACTCTACTGCCACACTTTTTATGATGTTACGAAGTAATAACAAATAAGATAAAAAATTTAATTGGGAATTTTTTTGTTTCGTTTACCAGCCTATAGCCAAACAAGAGCTATCTGTGCTAGACTCTCTAGGCAACTCTAATGAAATAGTGCAACTCTTATAATACACCAATGGCTCCAATGTGCTGATCGTGTTTCTGCGGCAACAGGGTTCGAATCACAAAAATCATCTGATGCACTGCCTGCCACACTACCAATTCGGCGTGGACCAGATCGTGAGTTTTGGAATCAAAATATTGATTTTAGGGCAATAATTGTCTCAAAGTTTCGCAAAAAATATATATAAATTTTGATTTTGTTATATTTCATGTATTCATATAATTTTCAGATTTCTGGAAACGTATAAAAGGCAACATAAATGTTTTCTGCATAAATTACCAGAAATATGTAAACCTTCCAGCCCCCGTTTTATAAATCAAACGAAGGTCGTATAAATATCTTCTTACAAAACGTAAATTTTCTTTAAGCAGCCCCCCCCCAATGGCACAGGGGTATGTCTGCGAACTTACAACGCTAGAATCCTGATTTTGATACCAGTGGTGGGCAGCACACAGTTTATTGTGTACTTTTCTGCTTAACTTCAAACAAACAAATATAATAAAATGTAACCTTCTCCCAAAAAACAACAACATTTTCATTCAGTTATGCTTTGGTAACAAGAGTTTCGAAAGTATTTAATTAAGGCTGTTGCACATACCGTGTTCCAATTAATATTTAACTTTTTCTTTTTACTTGTTCGCATATTTCGGAATAATAATGTACTTTGAGACAAATTGGGAGTATTCGAGTAACCACCCTGCAAATCGTTTTATAAGCACGATATAGTTTACTGAACTGAATATGAAAACTTGACTAATATGTCAGACAACTGCACGTGTTTTCGATTTTCTCATGTGGGCCTCTACTAAGTTTCACACTATACTAACCTTTGGTCAGGGGTGAAATCGTAACGCATTACGTTACATAAAAATAGAAAATTTACTAGAATTTTATTTAAGTTAAAATAAGCAAAATGCTGACATTTATGATTTCTTTGTGACGAATTAAAACAATAATAACAATGAAATATTCGTAATTTGTTAAGTTACTTTGTTAGCAACTAACATCAAATAAAATTACGTTTGAAGGCAAAGAAACAAAGCGAAGAAACTTTCGTAACTTCCTTTAGCACATATGAGAATTTACAAGTATTTTTCATTTGATAATTCGTAACAAACCCATTTTTTGGTCTGGTTTGTTTTGAATTACGCGCAAAACTAAACGAGGGATATCTGCGCTAGCCTTCCCTGATTTTGGAGGGTAAGACCAGTGGGAAGGTTGCCAGTCATCACCACCCACCGCAACTTTGGGCTTCTTTCTCTTTTACCAACGAATAGTGGGATTGACCGTCACATTATAACTCCCCCACGGCTTAAAGGGCGAGCATGTTTAGTGTGACAGGGATTCGAACCCGTGACCCTCAGATTACGAGTCGAGTGCCTTAACCACCTGGCCATGCCGGGTTTTATTTGCAGTGAAAGACATTCAATCAACTTTGAAGGAAAAGAGTACCAGTAATAGCAGTAATGTTTTACAAATTAACGTACAGTTTGTCTGTTCGTTTTGAATTTCGCTTAAAGCTACACGAAGACTATCTGCTTTAACCGTCCCCATAATTTAGCAATGTAAGACTAGAGAGAAAACAGCTAGTCATCACCACCCACTGCCAATTCTTGGGCTACTCTGTTTACCAACGAATAGTGGGATTGCTCGTAACATTATAAAGTCCCCACGACTAAAAAGGCAAGCATGTTTGGTGTAACGGGAATTCGAGCCCTCGACCCTCAGATTGCGAGTCAAACACCCTAACCACCTAGCCTTGCAGGGCCATTAACGTACAGAGCGTTATGAAAAACGTAAAAGTTTAATATTTAAGCTCTCACTATTTTATAGTTAAAGTAAATTGATATTAAATCAAGCTAAACGAACTTATATTTACTGTATAAGCTATGAAGATTATCAGATTACCAAAATATGACCTACTTTGTACGTATTGTTGGCGAGGATAGCTTGACACATCAGGGAGAATAAAAGTGTTTTTTCTATAGCTGTGCCTGTTCTATAAGATTCTTATAGTTTAACATAAATATTCAGTTTACAAACAATCTTATATATCTCACATTGAATAATACGAACTCTCTCAAATAGTAGGCACCGGCATGGCCAAGTGTGTTAAAGCGTTCGACTCGTAATTTGTGGGTCACGGGTTCGAATCCCGGTTGCACTCAACATGCTCGCCCTGCCAGCCGTGGGGGCGTTATAATTTTACGGTCAATCCCACTATTCGTTGTTAAAAGAGTAGCCCAAGAGTTGGCTGGCGGTGGGTCGTGATGACTAGCTGCCTTCCCTTTAGTCTTACACTGCGACATTAGAGACGGCTAGTGCAGATAGCCCTCGAGTAGCTTTGCGCGAAACTCAAAACCAAACCTCTCAAATAGAAAGTACACAACGTCATGTATATTTGTTTACGAGGATCTTATAATTCTCAGAGCCATCTATTGTACAACTCTTCAGTTCAATTAACTTTTTTTGTATCCCACCCAACGTCAAGGTTTCTGATTGGATAGCCTGAACGAGATCTGGTCGTATTACAAAATCCTTATTTACTATTGGCTAATATTTGCACTTTCGTGCTGTCTTCTCTGTTCTAGACAAGCAGTAATGTTGTTTTTTCGAACCTCCTGAACATTACAAGCATATGAAACCGTGACTTCGAATGCGACTGAAAAAGTAAAGCAGGATTTTTTTTTTCACGAAATTTGTCCCACGAGTTTTGTTTTAAGCAACAGGTTAAATACATCATCAATATCGGTTGGATATGCTGTTTTGTGTTGTATTATAATAAATAAATTTTTCACTCAAGTATTTTCTCAACAATGTCTGTTCATTTTAAAACTCGACAAGCGGTGGCGAATGGGATTTATTATTAGCAAGCCAATCATTAGAAGGACTTCAAAGTAGTCTGATAAAAATCAGTATGGAACAAGAGAAGGGTCAAACAGTACACCCAAAGTTACAAAAGGTAATTTTTCTTTAAGATGTTGTATATTGTACGTTTTAGACAATATCATATTAATATTATTATGTTTATTTACAGGCGTGAAAAATAATTTTTAATAATTGTGGATTAATTATTTACTTTTTACTTGAACATTTTGAACTAAGAAACAATGTAGTTGTTTTGTTATATTAACGTTTATTAAAGCATTAGTCAAAACCATCTAACTTTAAAATATTCAGTAGCATTTTATGAGAACAGGTAAGTGAACTTACTGATTGTTCTTTCAAATTTTAAAATTTCGGGAGAGCACATTAAAAAAGAAAATATTTATTATTAACGTTCGAACAAGCCAAACTTTTTTAAAAAACATACCGCAACGTTCGTTTTCTTTACAGAATCCAACGATTTGTAAAAATAACACAATCTGTAATGCATCAGTTTAGTACTGCTAAACAGCATAACTAGTAGTCGACCTAAGGCCGACTGTGGCTTAGTGATAAGCCTAAACCATACCGTTAAATTCACTCTTCAAGACAGTATAATAACAATATGATGACGTTACTTAGTAGTTAACGAGCCAAAATGTGAATTCCAGGATTCGTGACTCACCGATTGTTGTCGCATAAACGCGCTCTGCATCTTGGATCTGTGAGTACGTTATAGGAATAACAGTCAAATTCTAATATACGGTTAGATAAGGCTCATAAAAGTAAACAAGTGTTTGGTGGTTGCTGTTTACTAACTGTCTTCTCTCTAAAATAACTGTAAATAATTAGAAATTAATATGCGCAGGTAAGGTAGTTTTTTGTGTAAATTTGTACGAAAATTTTGAAACAAAAACAGGGCAAAACCTCTGACCTTTAGCATGAAAGTAAAAACAATGTACACAAAGACATCCACCACACTGTAGTTTGCTATATCCAGTGTAAACAAATTCAAATATTCGTTAAACGCACGGGTAGGACATAGGACCCCTAAGAATGATATACGAGCGTAGTCAGATTCAAACATAAAATACCCTGTATTACCCCAATACAGCCCTAAACCTACATATCAGATTTGGTAACAACCGATCCAGCGAATTGATAGCTATAATCTTACACAAAAGAAAATAATTTTAACTAAAAGAGAGCATACGATGTTAACAAAAACTACAGAAATATACGTATTAGAAACAAGTCTGACATCATGACATTTAATTCGCAGTGAAAAAACATAAGACGCAAGAAAACTCATTGAAAACCAGTAGAAAAAGTAGTCCTTTTCGACTTAATATTTACTATTTAAAGTCTAATTTGCAATAAACCATAAAATTTTGTCATTCAAATTGAACTGTTCGTGCATTATTTCAGAAAATATTCACTGATAGATTTAGATCTCGTTTAACCCAGGAATGGTTTACTTTTTGTATATAAAATAGTAATATGTTGTTTCAGGAAGTAGCTGGTATGGGTCTTCTCTTCTCCTCGTGAATGTGGCTCTGGGTGCCGGACTACTTAATTTCCCAGAAGTGTTCGGTCGCGCAGGGGGTATTGTTGTCGCCATTTGTGTGCAAGCAGTGAGTTTCCAATGTTTTTGTGCTATTGTTATTATTTATATGTTTGTGGAGCTTTGAAAAGGATAGCAGAGAAGAAAACTACTAAAAGTATTCAATATCATTGTTGTCATTTCCTTAAAACAAACGAATGTTTTCAATAAGAAAATATTTCAGACAAAACCGATCTCCTTATAAGTATTGACTGATATATAAGTATAATATTATTTTTTTCTATTACATTATATGAAGCGCACTTTCTTTGTCTCGTGAATTTCCCAGTGACCCCTTATTCGACACGTGAAATGCAGCTATTTCGTAAACATTCACCTCTCCTCTTCATAGGTTCAATGAACCCTGAGAGTCTTTTACTGGCCATGTTAGTCACTATGTAAACTCGTTTCTTGGAGTACATAATTGTAGGACCACAGTTATTTGATGTTATTATTATTTTATCTTTTTTATTAATGTCCGTTATATTGCTGTTTCTAACAAAATATTCATGACGGTGTAGAATCGTTTGATTGTTTTGTTTTTTTGGAATTTCGCGCAAAGCTACATGAGGGCTATCTGTGCTAGCCGTCCCTAATTTAGCAGTGTAAGACTAGAGGGAAGGCAGCTAGTCATCACCACCCACCGCCAACTCAGAGGCTGCTCTTTTAACAACGAATATTGGGATTTATTGCAAGGGCGAGCGTGTTTAGTACAACAGGGATTTGAACCCGCCACCCTCAGATTACGAGTCGAATCCCATAACCCACCTGGCCATGCCGAGTACTGCAAATTCTAAACCTTTGTTTAATTTTGTAGATAACTTCATAGAACAAACTCGTGAAACGTTTCAACTTTCTTTGTTTTTTCAGGTGTTGTTAGCGTTTATGCTAACATCTTTATTGACCTTGGCCTACTGTTCGGATGTGATCGGATGTTGTACTTACCAGGATGTTATCCGAAGTATTTGTGGGGAGAGAACACGAAGAGTGTGTGCTGTCTGTATCGTCTTCTATATGTTTGGATCCTCAGTGACATATCTAATAGTTTTAGGAGATCAGTTTGACACGGGTAAAATACCACCTAGCGGCCTTTCTTCAAACAACTTATACACAGAGGATAATTTAATATTACCATGAAGATGAATGTGTTCAACATTACTTTATTTTCAATTGGCGAATTCTGTTTCGAGGGAAGCAAGATAAACAACCCAAAAATTTAGATTCTAATAGCTCTATTAAAAAAATCTGAATATCATTTTATCAAACGTCTGGAAACATTCAATACTGTAAACAGAATGACGTGAATAACGTGTAAAGACTGAGTATTTTATTAAGTATAGAAAATGTTAATATATTAGGCTTAATGTCTCAGCACTTCGTTCACTAGCGTCATCTAGCGATAAAAAATTAAAGAGCTTTCCATGAAGACGATTTAAAAAATGGAAGATCACTCACTCAAGAGCTTCATCTGCTATTATTTTATTCAATAGGATAGTTTTCTCTTTCCTCGCTCTATTCTCTCTCTAAAGCTCTCCGTGCGCGTGTTTTCCTACTATCAACCATTGAACTTGTTCTAAGGAGATTGTTAATAGGACTTTCTCTTCAACATTCCTGTGTATCGATATTAATTAGCGTTCACTTCCTTTTTCTATTTTATTAAATTGTTTGTTTGTTTGTTTTTATTTTCGTGTAAAGCTACTCGAGGGCTATCTGCGCTAGCCGTCCCTAATTTAGCAGTGCAAAACTAGAGGGAAAGCAGCTAGTCATCACCACCCACTCTTGGGCTACTCTTTTACCAACGAATAGTGGGATTGACCGTCACATAATAACGCCCCCAAGGCTGAAAGGGCGTGCATGTTTTGATTCGACCGGAATTCGAACCCGCGAACCTCGGAATACGACTCGAGTGACTCAACCACCTCGCTATGCCGGGCCTACTTCATTAAAGTCTATCAAAGTAGGATAACATTATAAAAGAAAACTCTCAGACACGATGATTAGGTAACAGTTGTGCAGACTTCAAAATCGTTTTGTAAACTCGCCATGACATCGTAGTTCACTACAATTACTACGTCTTCACAACCAAATGAAAATGAAACAAAACAATAAAAGACGTGTGTAAGAGAACTAATTCTTATTTTATGTTTTGTGTCAACTGTCATGAAAAACAGAAACATGTGAAGCGGGTTGTGATAAAACCGCGTCAAGCGCACGTAATAAATGATCAATGACTGTCTAATTGTGCACAGAGGGTAAATCCTAGGTCGATGAGGTATCGTATAATCAAACAATTTGTCAAACTGTTCAGATATTTAAAATCTTTAGAAATGGACTAGCTGTAAGTAAGTGCTTGCATTAGGGTTCTGTTTTTAGCTAAAGGCAGTGCCATAATGGTGTATCATAATAAATTAAATAATGTTCTTCTGTAGGACAGTGGTGAGCCTATTTACACACAAAGCTAAAAGCCGGTGTTCAATTCCCTATTGTGGTTTCGTTCTGAAAAATAATTTGTGTAATTCCATTTTTCTTACGCGAATTTTAACAGTATCTGGTAATACTAAACCGCGTTCTAGCCTAGATTTGTTTTACAATCAAACAGGTGTTTTAATCAATGTTTCTAACGCAAAAACAAGTAAAGGTAAAATATCAACCGTCACTTCATTGTAGCTTTATCCATCTCAACCGTCACTCCATGTAGCTTTATTCATTTCAACCGTCACTCCACTCTAGCTTTATACATCTCAACCGTCACTCCACTGTAGCTTTATCCATCTCAACCGTCACTCCACTCCAGCTTTATCCATCTCAACCGTCACTTCACTCTAACTTTATCCATCTCAACCGTTACTCCACTCTAGCTTTATCCATCTCAACCGTCACTCCACTCTAGCTTTATCCATCTTAACCGTCACTCCACTCTAGCTTTATCCATCTCAATCGTCACTCCAATCTAGCTTTATCCATCTCAACCGTCACTCCACTCTAGCTTTATCCATCCCAACCGTCACTTCACTCTAATTTTATGCATCTCAACCGTCGCTCCACTCTAGCTTTATCCATCTCAACCGTCACTCCACTCTAGCTTTATCCATCTTAACCGTCACTCCATGTAACTTTATCCATCTCAACCGTCACTCCATGTAGCTTTATACATCTCAACCGTCACTCCATGTAGCTTTATCCATCTCAACCGTCACTCCACTCTAACTTTATACATCTCAACCGTCACTCCATGTAACTTTATCCATCTCAACCGTCACTCTACTCTAGCTTTATACATCTCAACCGTCACTCCACTGTAGCTTTATCCATTTCAACCGTCACTCCACTCTAGCTTTATCCATCTCGGCCTGTCACTCCACTCTAGCTTTATCCGTCTCTAACCAGTCACTCACTCTGGCATTCTTTGCGTATCTCAACCGTCACTCCACTCTAACTTTATCCATCTCAACCGTCACTCCACTCTAACTTTATGCATCTCAACCGTCACTCCATGTAGCTTTATCCATCTCAACCGTCACTCCACTGTAGCTTTATTCATTTGAACCGTTACTCCACTCTAGCTTTATCCATCTCAACCGTCACTCCACTCTAGCTTTATCCATCTTAACCGTCACTCCATGTAACTTTATCCATCTCAACCGTCACTCCACTCTAGCTTTATCCATCTCAACCGTCACTCCACTCTAGCTTTATCCATCTTAACCGTCACTCCATGTAACTTTATCCATCTCAACCGTCACTTCACTCTAACTTTATCCATCTCAACCGTCACTCCACTGTAGCTTTATCCATTTCAACGGTCACTCCACTCTATCTTTATCCATCTCAACCGTCACTTCACTCTAAATTTATGCATCTCAACCGTCACTCCACTGTAGCTTTATCCATTTCAACCGTCACTCTATCTTTTTCCATCTCAACCGTCATTCCACTCTAGCTTTATCCGCTTCTTCTTTCTCTTTGTGTTTTTGGAAATCATCAATCAAAAACGTAAGTTATTCAACAACGCGCTATTCCTGTATTTATAATGATATCCAACATTACACTAATAAATGAAGGGGTCATTCCTTTTACGTGAGTAAATCCATCAATTAGTACTCTGAAGAAGAAAATCCAACCTTTAGAAGCGCTTTCTTTATTGGTTTTTGTTTTGCTTTTTAATTGTGTTAAAAATTATCTAATTAATTACTGTTATTTTATAACTTTTCTCTTGTGGTCCAGTGCATGATTTTATGACTCAGAAAATTGAGGCTAAGTGTTAAGTCGTAGCTCTGTTCACTTGTTTTAGTGCTCCGATCACTGTATGGAATGGAGTTTTGTAACAACTGGTACATGAGAAGAGAGCTAACAACTGTAGTCAGCGCCATCTGCATCATTTTGCCACTTAGCTTCCCTAAAAGAATAAACTTCCTCCAGTATGCCAGGTAACTAACTGAAAGATCTCAATTTTCTAGATGAATAAAAACTCTGCTAAAGTTAAGAAATAATAGTAATTTTAGAATTATTTAAAAAAAAGGGAACACTGTATTTAAAACAACAACAAAGAGTTCGTGTATGTGTAATGCCTTGGTGCACGTTTAAGTGGCAAAGTTTTAGCCTATTACATAAAAGGTTTTAAAATGAGGAATTTTAGAATTTTTGTGAAATCGTATTGGGACGTTGTTGCTGTTTTTACAGTGTTGTGTTTTTTTTTTAATTTACTCATGAAAGTTTTAATATGTGAAATAAAAGTGAAATTTTCGGTCCAATGAGCATAACGAATCATTAAGAAAGTGATTTATAGAAGCAGGCATAACCAGTTTTATTGTTTTCACTGTTGTCATAGTGATTTTACAGTGGAAAAAATATTACGAATGTTTTTTTCTCTCTTCTTTCTAGTTCGTTCGGTGTCGTTGCGTTGTTGTATGTGGTCTTTCTGATTATATACGAGTACTTCGCTGGAAATTATATCCCTGGTGTAATAAAAACAAGCTTTACATCCTGGAAAGACATGTTTTTAGTGGTACCCACAATCTGTTTTGCTTACGAGGTACGTTGGAATCGAAATCAAAACAGGTCAAGAATGTGTTTGGCATCTAGATTATCTGCGTTAGTAATAATTCGGAACGGTTGAGAGACAAAGTTTCGCTTTACCGTATAATGGCAACTCAAAGCTACGTAGTACGAGAGAGGGTGAAAAGAAACCCCGTACACGTGTATTGTTGTGCCTGTCTAAATCAAACCCGGTATCCCCTCGTAAGCAGAGAAACTCTCAAAAAGGGGTCACCCCCTCTCTATTTCTCTCCCAACCCCATCATTGGCTACTCAAAAGCATTTCTATAACGTTTCCCATCACTTGGCTACCGTTTTATGACAACAAATTTCTATTGTTGACCATCGCACGTCAGTCAACTTTACCCCAAGAGCTCAGTTCAAAATTACTGTGGAATTCCTAATTCATGTATTTTTGTTTCTTTACTCAAGATCAATATAAATTTTCAATTTCTTCGTCTCAACTTCTATTAATTCATTATTGTTTGTTTGTTTTGAATTTCACGCAAAGCTACTCGAGGGGTATCTACGCTAGCTGTCTCTAATTTAGCAGTGTAAGACTAGAGGGAAAGCAGCTAGTCATCACCACCCACCGCCAACTCTTGGGCTACTCTTTTACTAGCCAATAGTAGGATTGACCTAACATTATAACGCGACCGGGTTTCGAACCCGCGACCCTCGGATTACGAGTCGAACGCAATAACCCACCTGGCCATGCCGGGCCTTAATTCATTATAGCGCTATGACCTATTATTTAGGGAACAACTAGCTCGTTACAAAGTCATCTTAAACAGTTTTAGCATCTTACAAACTAGTTTCGTAAGTTGCACTTAAAAGATGAAAAGTTGACTTAACATGTCGATTAACTATATAAACGAAACGTAAGATTCCCAGCAGTAGGACGTAATTCTGTAGTTAAATTATATGCTAAAATAATGTTCTCTCTAGCCCGAGGTGAGCACAGTTCATAGACACACTGTTGGCGTTTATAACTATTAAAATCGAAGATAATCAGTTTTTATTTATGTAGAGGATCGAACCACGTGATAAACCAATACAAAGGAATACCTTTATACCTATATTAGAAATATATATATATATATTCAAACATCTGAGCACGCCCTCTACATTCCTACACTCAGTTACACAACCCCCTTCAAACATGTGGTCAGCTATCGGTCAGTTTTTGTTTAGTTTCATTAAACAGTAAGGTGTTTATGATATAGTATATGCGTCAACTAACTGTATCGAGCAAAATACCTTCTAAAACGCAGTTTCTCAGAAATATTGGATTATTTCGTTTTATGGTTTTAACAGCTGGCAGTTCTATATGACCATACAGTACATAAAGAGCATTGTTTTAACGTTTTGTTTGTTTCAGGCACAGTGAGTACATACGATTGTAAACACTACTTTCTTTTCAGTGCCATGTTAGTAGTGTCCCGATATACTCTTGTTTAGCAGACAGGAGGTTACTCACTTTTCTCCGAACCGCTCTTGTGGCCATAACTTTGTGTGCCTTCACTTATTCTGTGGCAGCCGCAACAGGATATCTGACCTTTGGTTCTCGCGCAACTAGTGACATCTTGGAGTCATACGATGCCAAAGATACAGTGGTTATGGTGGGAACTGCTGCTTTGGGGGCGAAAATGTTCACTAACTACCCCATGGTGATGTTTTGTGGAAGGTGAAACGGTTCTAATAGTATATATTCGAGATATTTTTTTTCTCTTATTTTACTTTATTAAAATTTCTGTTTTATGAAAATGGTCATTAAAAAATTTCTTCGTAGCTTAAAGTTAAATAGTTTAATTCCAACGCATGATCTCCTGCCATTTTAGCTCTCAGACGACAGACGGGATGACGAATTCTGACAAAAACAAAAAAAAACAAAACGAGTGAACAATATAAACAGGATAGAAACCTAAAGATAATTTATTTCGACTTGAAGTTTCTATGTAGCGTAAATAGCCATCAAATGTTTAATGTCAATTTATTGTTGTTTATTTATTTCGTTTAAAACTACACAGGGTCTATTCTTGCGAATCTGACCATAATTTTCAAGTGACAAACTAGAGAACAAACAGCTATTAACAGCACACACATTTTTTTTCTTTAATTTCGCACAAAGCTACTCGAGGCCTATCTGTGCTAGCCGTTTCTAATTTAACAGTGTAAGACTAGAGAGAAGGCAGCTAGTCATCACCACCCACCGCCAACTCTTCGGCTACTCTTTAGGATTGACCGTAACAATATAACGCCCTCACGGATGAAAGAACGAGCATGTTTGGTGCAACGGAGAATCGAATCTGCGACCCTCAGATACCTTTCAGCCGTAAAGGGCGTTATAATGTGACGGTCAATTCCATTATTCGTTGGTAAAAGAGCAGTCCAAGAGTTGGCGGTGGGTGGTGATGATTAAGTTGCCTTTCCTCTAGTCTTACACTGCTAAATTAGGGACGGCTAGCGCAGATAGCCCAAGAAATATATATGCAAAAACGGCTCGTTTGGGTTGAGAAAATATTTTACATAGAAGAGCGAACAACGTTTCGACCTTCTTCGGTCATCGTCAGGTTCATATATATTTCTCTACAAGTGGGTTTTCTCGACATCACTGATTATTATTTCAGAGAGCCCAAGAGTAGCTTTGCGCAAAATTCAAAACAAACTGTTCATGTCCAAAAAGCTAAATGATGCGTTTATTACAGTGGAATTGCCAACATTAATTTGAAACTTGGTTGTAGTACCTTTAAATAAATTACATTCTTTCTCAGGTACTTAGAAGGGTTTTGATGTTCTATTATCAGAATCTAAATTTGGTAACTAACAAACAACTTGGAATAAACTTTTGAGAAACTTCATCAGTAATACTTGTGTTCTGACCAACATTTTGCAGGACAGCTCTTGACGACCTTTTACATTCAAACAAGAGGCATATCAGTGGACGAAGCAGTGAAAAGTGAACGATGTAGGAGAGTTATAATTGCCCTAATCTGGTTTAGCAGTTCATTAACCTTAGCTCTACTAATTCCTAACATTGGAATTTTAATTGAATTCGTAGGGAGCCTAGCAGCAATTTTCATCTTTGTTTTCCCTGGTAGGTAATGCTGGCAGAATATTAATTTTGTCTTCTCTAATAACGTTACTTTCGTTCTACTTACAGACACGTATGATTAAAACATGCTGGTTTAACAAAAGATGGATTGTTACAACTAATAAGGGTTTTCTAAATTTTGTCTCTCATTTTTCCAATTACACTGAAAATAGATGCGAGTTCGTTTAAGATTGAATCTATACGTTATGAATGTTTATTGATCATATAAAAGGGTATAAAATAACAGCAAAGTTAGTTATAACGATTATAATGTGTAATATGCCACCTCATGGGCTACTCCTTTACGAAAGAATAGTAGAATTGACCGTCACATTATAACGTTCCTACGGCTGAAAGGGCGAGTATGTTTTGTGGTATGGAAATTCAAACCCGCAAATTTCAGATTGTAACTCAAATGCCCTAACCATCTGCCCATGCCGGGCGTCGCCTATCGACCAAATCGAATTTATTTACTATGGAAATACGTTCGGGTTAAAATGTTCGTGAAATTTGTTTGGAAAAATAAGTTCTTAAATTGTGTACTAAGAAAATAAAGAAAAGTACTATGAAGTACTAGATAATGGTCGCACCAAACATGCTCGCCCTTTCAGCCGTGGGGACGTTATAATGTGACGGTTAATCCCACTATTCGTTGTTAAAAGAGTAGCCCAAGAGTTGGCGGTGGGTGGTGATGACTAGCTGCCTTCCATCTAGTCTTACACTGCTAAATTAGGGACGGCTAGCACAGATAGCCCTCGAATAGCTTTGTGCGAAATTAAAAAAAACAATTTTTAAAAAAAAACAAACTAGATAATGGTATCCTTACATATAGTATAACACAATAATATTATCATTATCTTTTAGCCAAGTGTCTACTGACATCTAAAGGTGGCATAAAAGTTACCAATTCTCCTGAGCACTATGTTGTTGTTGTTTTTTACAACTGTTTCCAAAGTAACCTTTTAACGAAGAATCATATGTTGTTAATTGGTTGTGAGTCTGGATTACGTTTTACATTTGAAAGTTTTGTTTGTCAGATGTAATAATGTATTTTTTGCAGTAATACACGTTTTAAAATAGTTTTTTTTATGCTATAGATATTTTAAATTTGGAAGTAACTTTAGCATGGACGCTAGTATTAGCGTAGCCACAAATGATCCCCCTCGTGTAAAAAAAACTAACTGAGTCCCCTTTTGGTTCGGGAACTCCGCAATTTCTGGGCTGCGGGGGCATTTTTATGTCATTGGCCCGATGATCTGTTAGCGCTTTCGCATTACAAGTAACCATTCATGCTGCCCAAACTGGAAATTTTAATGACTTCATAATGATTTTTGCTGGTAAAATGACACATGTCCTTAAAATTTATTTCCATGTCCTTAAAAAGACGTAGTATGAAAATATATTAGAATTTTATGTTTATATTGTTGTTTTGAATGAATCACAAAACTACACAATGGGCTATCTGAGCATTACCCACGACGGGTATCGAAACCCGGGTTTTAGCGTTGTAAGTCCGCAGACATACCGCTGAGCCACTGGGGGGCTTATGTTTATGTATGTATATTTGTAGAATGCGTACTTAGTTTTAGTTTTTAGTGATTAGTGATTTTTTTCCTAGTTTTAAAACAATTGTTTAAGAAGATAACAAAATAACTTTCTTACTTTAATTCTTACTTATTACTGTAAACCACGTAATTTGATAAACAATAAATCCTTTTTTCAATTTACGTAGCTGTAAATTTGATTTATTTCATAATTTTTCATGATGATCAAAAAAATATGTTCTCTTCTTTCTAGGATTGTGCCTTTTAAAGGTAACACTAAAGAAGGACCCATGTCTTTCTGGTTTGAAGAACAAGTTTCTAGTATTATGGTCAGCATTCTTTCTGACCATTGGAACATTTATATTTTTCTTAGTGTTAACACAGGCTTTGATTAAAGACATCTCTGGCAAGTCTGCATCAGGGAAACCTAACCCGTGTCGAGAGTAATTATGCTGAATTATACAATGTTTTTGTTGTTTTTTGAAGATCATTGTCACTTATTGCCAAGTTTGATGTTCCACATTTAGTTCAACGTTTCTTCATGGTTTAGTGAAACCAAATTAAGATTAACAGTACACTGGACTTAGAACAAAAGTCACCAAAGTTAATAAAATAGAACTCCACACTAGCTTGTTAAAAGATCTTAATATTTAAATTCATTAAGTATAAACCTTAATGCATTGGATGTTTTCTCGCACACAAATGACCAAAGTCTCTACACTGTGTAGAGTAATCGTGTAGAGTACACAGTGTACAATTACCTCTTGTCAAACGGACATGATGACAGAACAGAGTAAATTTGTAAGGGTGATGCTCCCATTTTATGTTTCACTATTGTAACGTATATATTTTAAGCAGAATTAAAACTTGATAAATTTATCTATTTTTAAGACTCGCCAGAAATGTTAAAGTTCAATTTGAAACTAGGACTAATAAAGAAACAAATAACATTACTGGCATGGTGTGACGTTTATAACTATAATATCACATAGTGACTTCTAATTGCTTGAACCCAAAATTTAGTGGTCTACAGTGCTCTGATTAAATCACATTTATATCTCTTTTATCTAGTTAAGGAGAGTAAATTGCCTGTGAAATTTCATTATGATGGCGTCTACTTGCACACCATGTTCACTTTGCTAAAATGTATTTATAAAGCATATATATATATATATCATTTACGCAGTTCTGAAAGATTAAGTGAAAAAATTTTGCAGAGATTGGTTAAAACACAGCCACAACAAAATGTTTCAGTTTTACATCTAATATTTAGGAAGAGAAAGATATATTAATAATCTATAACTGATCGATTGTATGTATATTTTGAAGTTATCCTACACAAATCTGTACAGCGTACTGCATGCTTGATTCCTCACATCATTATTACGAACCACGAACATGATAATGGTTCACAATAAGGAACGCAAAGAATTGAACAAAACCTTAATTATGGCATAATACAACGTTCGAGTGAAAATCACTATAAACACTACAAACTCAGTTCAAGCAATAATTTAAAACCTTTACTGTTGTCCACTTAGGATGTACACATTTAGTAAAATAAAATCTACTCCAAATGTTTGCATTTATTATTATTATTCTCTTGCCAGACTAGAACAAAAACAAACTTTATACATTGTACGTGAACCGTTTGTAGAATGCTAAATAAGGTAGTTTGAAGATCGAAGGGATATTTAAAGTTTTACTTGTTTCTATATTTTACAAAAGCTGGAAAATGTTATAATTCTAGTCTGTTATTACTTAAAGTTAATCTTTGTATGAACATGTTTTGTTGTTGTTTTCAATAAGCTTAGGTACAGGCTGAAACACGAATTACCATACAATAATAGATGAAAATTAAATGACTGTTACATGCGGATATTCAATGTTTTGTACAACATTTGTTTCTTTGTTTTTAATTTTGCGCAAATCTACATGAGGGCTATCTGCGCAGGGTAAGACCATCCACCGCCAACTCTTGGGCTACTCTTTTACTAACGAATAGTGGAACTGGCCGTCACATTATAACACCTACCATGGCTGAAAGGGCGAACATTTTTAGCACGACAGAGATTCAAACCTGTGATCCTCAGATTGTGAGTCGAGCGTCCTAACCACCTGGCCACGCCGGACCGAATTACCTAATATACAATTGTATATTTAAGAATCCCACCCCTACACAAAGGAAGGATTGGTTTGGTTTATTTTGAATTTCGCGCAATGCTACACGAGGACTATCTGCGCTAGCCGTCCCTAATTTAGCAGTGTTAGACCCTCAGATTACGAGTTGAGCGCCTTAACTACCTGGCTATGTCGAGCCACAAAGGAAGAAAGTGGAAAAAAAAAATCAGTGTACATAGTATTAAATTTTATTACAGACATTCGTGGAACAGTTACTTTGAAAGACATGGAAGTTTATTTAAAGCCATGGTTTAGACGTATATAATATGTTTGAAGTGGCTAATTTTACAAGTGCTTACTGAGGGTTGTGTCTTAATCTAGGAATATATTTGCCTAGTGATATACATTATACAGAGAACTGCAAAAGTATTCAGCCTCTACCATTTTATATATGTAAAAACGGCTCGTTGAGAAAATATTTTACGTAGAGGAGCGAACAACGTTTCGACCTTCTTCGGTCATCGTCAGGTTCACAAAGAAAAAAAGAGGTAACTGACCGGAAGCTGACCACATGTTTGAAAGGGGTTGTGTAACTGAGTTTAGGAATGTAGAGGGCGTGCTTAGATGTTTGAATATATAATTTTATATTATTTATTTTATCATTATTATTTATTATATTATAATATAATATTTTTCTCTACAAGTGGGTTTTCTCGACATTACTGAATGTTACATTTTGAAGAACTAAGAATAATATAAGCTTTTTTTAAGGAACTTGTTCTTATTGAAAACTCTAATGATCAAACTAAACACTGTTATGCGAGGAGAAGATTGAATATCAGCAAAACCTAAAAAAAATATATAAATTGTATGTTTGTTTGTTATTAAGCTCAAGGCTATACAATGGGTTATCTGTGATCTGCCCATCACGGGTATCAAAACCCAGAGATTAGATTTGTAAGTCCTCAGACATAATGTTGTACTATTGGTGGAAGCATATAAATTTGTTGATTGGATAAGTATTTAGCCTTTGAAGTCAATATACTGCTGTGGGTCTTTATTGGTCTCTACCAGCTTTCACAATGAAATGGTATAATTTTGCCTTTTTTTTTCTGGCAAAATTGCTCCAATTCTGACAAGTTCATTGGAAATCGTTAGTGGACTGCAAACTTCAAGTCCTGCTATAAATTTTCTATTGGATTTAAATCAGGAATTTGACCGAGCTATTCCAATATTTATTTTCTTATTTCAAAATCACACCAGTGTGGCTTTGGTCTTGTAGTTCTGATCATTGTCCTGGAGAAAATCAAATTTTTAACGCAGCTTTGGATCATTGGCTGACCGAAATAAGTTTTTCTCTAGGATTTGCCTGTACTTTGCACCATCCATCTTCTCCTCAATCCTGAAAACTTATCTGATCATGAATATCATCCACATAATATGATGCTGCCACCACCACGTTTCACTGTTGGAATGGTGTTGACCGGGTGAGGTGTTTGTTTGGCTTTCGCTCGTCGTAACACTTTGTACTTGTAGACCAAAAAAGCTAAGTTGTTGTATCTTCTGATCACAAAATCTTCTGCCACATATTTGCAGTATTATTTACAGCTTTGTCAAAAACTCCATACAATATTTAAAATTATTTTTCAGTAATGGCTTCTTTTCTTGCCTCTTGCCCTTTCGAACTAGCTTTATTTAGGGGCCGGGATATTGTCAATGCATGAGCACTGACATCCATCTCAAACAGGCCCGGCATGGCCAAGTGGGTTAAGGCGTTCGAATCGTAATCCGAGGGTCGTTGGTTCGAATCCCGTTTGCACCGAATATGCTCGCCTTTTCAGCCGTGGAGGCGTTATAATGTGACGGTTAATCCCACTATTCGTTGTTAAAAGAGTAGCCCAAGAGTTGGCGGTGGGTGGTGATGACTAGCTGCCTTCCATCTAGTCTTACACTGCTAAATTAGGGACGGCTAGCACAGATAGCCCTCGAATAGCTTTGTGCGAAATTAAAAAAACAATTTTTAAAAAAAAACAAACTAGATAATGGTATCCTTACATATAGTATAACACAATAATATTATCATTATCTTTTAGCCAAGTGTCTACTGACATCTAAAGGTGGCATAAAAGTTACCAATTCTCCTGAGCACTATGTTGTTGTTGTTTTTTACAACTGTTTCCAAAGTAACCTTTTAACGAAGAATCATATGTTGTTAATTGGTTGTGAGTCTGGATTACGTTTTACATTTGAAAGTTTTGTTTGTCAGATGTAATAATGTATTTTTTGCAGTAATACACGTTTTAAAATAGTTTTTTTTATGCTATAGATATTTTAAATTTGGAAGTAACTTTAGCATGGACGCTAGTATTAGCGTAGCCACAAATGATCCCCCTCGTGTAAAAAAAACTAACTGAGTCCCCTTTTGGTTCGGGAACTCCGCAATTTCTGGGCTGCGGGGGCATTTTTATGTCATTGGCCCGATGATCTGTTAGCGCTTTCGCATTACAAGTAACCATTCATGCTGCCCAAACTGGAAATTTTAATGACTTCATAATGGTTTTTGCTGGTAAAATGACACATGTCCTTAAAATTTATTTCCATGTCCTTAAAAAGACGTAGTATGAAAATATATTAGAATTTTATGTTTATATTGTTGTTTTGAATGAATCACAAAACTACACAATGGGCTATCTGAGCATTACCCACGACGGGTATCGAAACCCGGGTTTTAGCGTTGTAAGTCCGCAGACATACCGCTGAGCCACTGGGGGGCTTATGTTTATGTATGTATATTTGTAGAATGCGTACTTAGTTTTAGTTTTTAGTGATTAGTGATTTTTTCCTAGTTTTAAAACAATTGTTTAAGAAGATAACAAAATAACTTTCTTACTTTAATTCTTACTTATTACTGTAAACCACGTAATTTGATAAACAATAAATCCTTTTTTCAATTTACGTAGCTGTAAATTTGATTTATTTCATAATTTTTCATGATGATCAAAAAAATATGTTCTCTTCTTTCTAGGATTGTGCCTTTTAAAGGTAACACTAAAGAAGGACCCATGTCTTTCTGGTTTGAAGAACAAGTTTCTAGTATTATGGTCAGCATTCTTTCTGACCATTGGAACATTTATATTTTTCTTAGTGTTAACACAGGCTTTGATTAAAGACATCTCTGGCAAGTCTGCATCAGGGAAACCTAACCCGTGTCGAGAGTAATTATGCTGAATTATACAATGTTTTTGTTGTTTTTTGAAGATCATTGTCACTTATTGCCAAGTTTGATGTTCCACATTTAGTTCAACGTTTCTTCATGGTTTAGTGAAACCAAATTAAGATTAACAGTACACTGGACTTAGAACAAAAGTCACCAAAGTTAATAAAATAGAACTCCACACTAGCTTGTTAAAAGATCTTAATATTTAAATTCATTAAGTATAAACCTTAATGCATTGGATGTTTTCTCGCACACAAATGACCAAAGTCTCTACACTGTGTAGAGTAATCGTGTAGAGTACACAGTGTACAATTACCTCTTGTCAAACGGACATGATGACAGAACAGAGTAAATTTGTAAGGGTGATGCTCCCATTTTATGTTTCACTATTGTAACGTATATATTTTAAGCAGAATTAAAACTTGATAAATTTATCTATTTTTAAGACTCGCCAGAAATGTTAAAGTTCAATTTGAAACTAGGACTAATAAAGAAACAAATAACATTACTGGCATGGTGTGACGTTTATAACTATAATATCACATAGTGACTTCTAATTGCTTGAACCCAAAATTTAGTGGTCTACAGTGCTCTGATTAAATCACATTTATATCTCTTTTATCTAGTTAAGGAGAGTAAATTGCCTGTGAAATTTCATTATGATGGCGTCTACTTGCACACCATGTTCACTTTGCTAAAATGTATTTATAAAGCATATATATATATATATCATTTACGCAGTTCTGAAAGATTAAGTGAAAAATTTTGCAGAGATTGGTTAAAACACAGCCACAACAAAATGTTTCAGTTTTACATCTAATATTTAGGAAGAGAAAGATATATTAATAATCTATAACTGATCGATTGTATGTATATTTTGAAGTTATCCTACACAAATCTGTACAGCGTACTGCATGCTTGATTCCTCACATCATTATTACGAACCACGAACATGATAATGGTTCACAATAAGGAACGCAAAGAATTGAACAAAACCTTAATTATGGCATAATACAACGTTCGAGTGAAAATCACTATAAACACTACAAACTCAGTTCAAGCAATAATTTAAAACCTTTACTGTTGTCCACTTAGGATGTACACATTTAGTAAAATAAAATCTACTCCAAATGTTTGCATTTATTATTATTATTCTCTTGCCAGACTAGAACAAAAAACAAACTTTATACATTGTACGTGAACCGTTTGTAGAATGCTAAATAAGGTAGTTTGAAGATCGAAGGGATATTTAAAGTTTTACTTGTTTCTATATTTTACAAAAGCTGGAAAATGTTATAATTCTAGTCTGTTATTACTTAAAGTTAATCTTTGTATGAACATGTTTTTTGTTGTTGTTTTCAATAAGCTTAGGTACAGGCTGAAACACGAATTACCATACAATAATAGATGAAAATTAAATGACTGTTACATGCGGATATTCAATGTTTTGTACAACATTTGTTTCTTTGTTTTTAATTTTGCGCAAATCTACATGAGGGCTATCTGCGCAGGGTAAGACCATCCACCGCCAACTCTTGGGCTACTCTTTTACTAACGAATAGTGGAACTGGCCGTCACATTATAACACCTACCATGGCTGAAAGGGCGAACATTTTTTAGCACGACAGAGATTCAAACCTGTGATCCTCAGATTGTGAGTCGAGCGTCCTAACCACCTGGCCACGCCGGACCGAATTACCTAATATACAATTGTATATTTAAGAATCCCACCCCTACACAAAGGAAGGATTGGTTTGGTTTATTTTGAATTTCGCGCAATGCTACACGAGGACTATCTGCGCTAGCCGTCCCTAATTTAGCAGTGTTAGACCCTCAGATTACGAGTTGAGCGCCTTAACTACCTGGCTATGTCGAGCCACAAAGGAAGAAAGTGGAAAAAAAAAATCAGTGTACATAGTATTAAATTTTATTACAGACATTCGTGGAACAGTTACTTTGAAAGACATGGAAGTTTATTTAAAGCCATGGTTTAGACGTATATAATATGTTTGAAGTGGCTAATTTTACAAGTGCTTACTGAGGGTTGTGTCTTAATCTAGGAATATATTTGCCTAGTGATATACATTATACAGAGAACTGCAAAAAGTATTCAGCCTCTACCATTTTATATATGTAAAAAACGGCTCGTTGAGAAAATATTTTACGTAGAGGAGCGAACAACGTTTCGACCTTCTTCGGTCATCGTCAGGTTCACAAAGAAAAAAAGAGGTAACTGACCGGAAGCTGACCACATGTTTGAAAGGGGTTGTGTAACTGAGTTTAGGAATGTAGAGGGCGTGCTTAGATGTTTGAATATATAATTTTATATTATTTATTTTATCATTATTATTTATTATATTATAATATAATATTTTTCTCTACAAGTGGGTTTTCTCGACATTACTGAATGTTACATTTTGAAGAACTAAGAATAATATAAGCTTTTTTTAAGGAACTTGTTCTTATTGAAAACTCTAATGATCAAACTAAACACTGTTATGCGAGGAGAAGATTGAATATCAGCAAAACCTAAAAAAAATATATAAATTGTATGTTTGTTTGTTATTAAGCTCAAGGCTATACAATGGGTTATCTGTGATCTGCCCATCACGGGTATCAAAACCCAGAGATTAGATTTGTAAGTCCTCAGACATAATGTTGTACTATTGGTGGAAGCATATAAATTTGTTGATTGGATAAGTATTTAGCCTTTGAAGTCAATATACTGCTGTGGGTCTTTATTGGTCTCTACCAGCTTTCACAATGAAATGGTATAATTTTGCCTTTTTTTTCTGGCAAAATTGCTCCAATTCTGACAAGTTCATTGGAAATCGTTAGTGGACTGCAAACTTCAAGTCCTGCTATAAATTTTCTATTGGATTTAAATCAGGAATTTGACCGAGCTATTCCAATATTTATTTTCTTATTTCAAAATCACACCAGTGTGGCTTTGGTCTTGTAGTTCTGATCATTGTCCTGGAGAAAATCAAATTTTTAACGCAGCTTTGGATCATTGGCTGACCGAAATAAGTTTTTCTCTAGGATTTGCCTGTACTTTGCACCATCCATCTTCTCCTCAATCCTGAAAACTTATCTGATCATGAATATCATCCACATAATATGATGCTGCCACCACCACGTTTCACTGTTGGAATGGTGTTGACCGGGTGAGGTGTTTGTTTGGCTTTCGCTCGTCGTAACACTTTGTACTTGTAGACCAAAAAGCTAAGTTGTTGTATCTTCTGATCACAAAATCTTCTGCCACATATTTGCAGTATTATTTACAGCTTTGTCAAAAACTCCATACAATATTTAAAATTATTTTTCAGTAATGGCTTCTTTTCTTGCCTCTTGCCCTTTCGAACTAGCTTTATTTAGGGGCCGGGATATTGTCAATGCATGAGCACTGACATCCATCTCAAACAGGCCCGGCATGGCCAAGTGGGTTAAGGCGTTCGAATCGTAATCCGAGGGTCGTTGGTTCGAATCCCGTTTGCACCGAATATGCTCGCCTTTTCAGCCGTGGAGGCGTTATAATGTGACGATCAATCCCACTATTCGTTGGTACAAGAGTAGCTCAAGAGTTGGCAGTGGGTGGTGATGACTAGCTGCCTTCCCTCTAGTTTTACACTGCAAAATTAGGGACGGCTAGCGCAGATAGCCCTCGAGTAGCTTTGCGCGAAATTCAAAAAACAAACAAACCATCTGGACATAGAACTTTGCAAACTTTTAAAACTTGCTGTTGGCTTCACAGTGGCATTTTCAAACTAAGCAACCGGGAAATAGGAAATCGTTTCAAACTGATTCAGAGTTACTGAAGCAAAGAGATATGCATACTTCTGCAAGGCACTGTTTTCAGAGAATTTAGTCACATAGAAACTATAAATGCTCACTATATTCTCAAACAAGTTTCCATGGTATTCTTCAGCAGCAGCTAAATATTTTAAATCTCGAACTAATGTGTTCAAATAGTAAATAGCTACAGTAAATCATCATGGACCATATCAGATAGCAATTAGTACTTAATATGTTTATCATCATTGCAGCATATAGTTAACGACCATATCAAGTAATCCTTTGCCCACAGTTAAGTCAAAAAAGCCAGCAAATAATATAAATAAAAAGAAGGAAATTTAAAAATCTACAAATAGGAATAATAAAAAATATAAAAAAGGTTCGGACACAAGGCTAGATACACTGTAGACATAATTTATTCAAACTTCAAATCTTATTTTTATTCTACCAAACACTGTTCTAGGTAACAGCATGGTGCTAAAATAGTAGTCATAGTATCAGTAGATAATGTCTACAATATCTTAAGCCTAAGTTCCTTATTTTTACGATCGCTATTTGCAGGCTTATTTTTTAATTCTCAATTTTTATTTATCTTGGACTTAAAGAATATGGTTTAGTGTCCGTAAGTTATGAGTGTTTACTGTTTACATGTTGAGAACACCAAATATATGTTATTGTAGTATCAAATAACGTTAAAAACGTATGCAAATAATTATATGAATGTATAGTCTAGACGTATAACAGTGACACAGCGATGATGGACGATTCGTTTAATGATTAAATGATGAACCTTATAAGCAAAAACAAATGTGGAAATGTAGAGAGTCTGCTTAACGACTTAAATGTTTGTTCAACTGAATATGTAAGTTCTGGAAAATGCTCTAAAAACAAAATTTTCCATCTTTGTCATCCTAGTTCTGTTATGATATATTTATTAAAGTTTCTGAAAATTATACATACTATATTAAATATTCTTATAGAAATTAAATTAGCTGCAGATGTTATATATATATATATATTAAATTCCCCACCATGCGTTAAAGTTTCAATCCCTTTGTTAAGAGTCCCAATGTAAATATGTTATTTGTTTTATCTTCTGCCCCTCGCTAGTACAGCGGTATGTCTCCGGATTTACAACGCTAAAATCAGGGGTTCGATTCCCCCTCGGTGGGCTGAGCAGATAGCCCGATGTGGCTTTGCTATAAGAAAAACAAAATTTTATCTTCTACAGACATTAGGTATTAGGCATTAGGGATTTGAGATATATAATATAAGGGAGAAAATTGTTTCGTTTTTGACATTTAGGCAGAGCCATACAAAGAGTATCAGCGCTAACTTGTACTTATTTTCAACCAATCGAATATAAGAAATGCAACTAATCAACAGCTTCCACCGCCATCTCTTTGGTTAATTCGACCAAATAATAGATTCACTGGCTTTGGGAAAACTCTTTCATTATGGTATACACGTTAAATTTGTGGTGGACAGATCGCAGGTAACCTATTCTGTAGTTTTGCATTAAAAAATTACACGCCAAGAATTTGTTATACATTATGTTTTATATTGGCAAAGGGAACGCCGACGAAACGTTCTTGCTTTTAATTGTTATTCATATTTTTAATTATTCTAGTTTTTCATCCAATATTTTGAAATCCTTCAAACAACATATTTTAAAAAAATTAATAATGATTATGAAAAGTTAAAAGGTATATTTATACAACTTTTATAAAAAGAAAAAAATATAAACTTTCTGATTTAAATAAAAATTGTAATTATTTTAATTTTATTGCAGTATGTTTATTTTTGAAGGTAGCGCGCTTCTATCTCTAATTGAGTTCAGTTGAACTGGGAGGGATTTGGTGTTTGACAGATAAAGTTTAGTTAAGGAAATTTTGTTTCTTTGTTATCTAGCATTAATAAACATTAGTCAAGTCAATAATGAAGTGGAAGGTGTAAGAATAATAAGTTGTTAAGTATATTTTACACTTATTTTTAGTTCTATTCGAAAATTTGTTTTTAGCTTCAAGTTGAAAGCTCAACATGTCTGTTCAATTTCAAACAAATGAAGCATCACGTGAAAGCTTAAATAGACCAAAATATGATGAAACAGTTGATGTACGCCCACTCCCCGTTGTTTTTTGTGATAGCACTAGCAGTGTTGAACTGACAGATGAATTTTCTTCTTCTACAGAAAGAGATATAGTAATGAGCAATTTCAAGCAACAGCATAAAACTAAAGGTTTGTGGAGATATTCTTACTAATAACTACAAATGTTTTGAATGATTAATTTAAAGCAGCGGTTTTTAGTTTTTATTGTTCTTGATTATTAGTGTCATTTTTGTTACTGCTTTTACCATTAACTCTTTAAACTTAATAATATTTAAAGAAAGATTTATCAAAATTAAATGACAAAGTATTGAACTTTCAGTTTCATTTTTTTTGTAGTAACAGCATATCATTCTAGCAGTTACACTATAAAATCTCACTTTTAATATCTTTTGTTTTACTTGTGTATACTTTAAAGTTAAAGGATCATTTGCACATGAGTTTTACCACTGAATGACTTGCTGAGTGTTTATGATAATTAATGACACATCCTCTCTAAGTAATGTTGACATACGTACTTAGCATAAAAGTTGTTTTTGTCAAAACAGTTAAACTTTTAGCAGTTATTATAGAAAAAAAAAAGGTCAGGCATAACAAAGAATTTTAGTATACTGTAGTAAATATCACAGTTAAATGTCTGGATATGTGACACTGCCACTGAATGCAGTTGGAGTTTTTCCTTTTACTAAAGTAAAACATTCAAATAATATCAAAAATGTTAAGAGCATAAGGAATTTGTGTTTTGGTATAAAAATATGATTTTACACAGCTGGATAGGTAGAATAGTTTAAATACATTTGTATAGTAACAATTGCAAGACGTAGTAATTTAAAGGATTTAGGACACTGGAATCAGAATGTTAATCTGTTTTGGAATTAGGCAGAATCTGAATGGACAAGATTATTTGTTATCTTGCTTTTTTTAATCTTTAACAAAATGTGGTTCTTTTCAAAAACTAACAATTTTTAGGAGGCTTACTTCTGCCTCTTTAGTCTTTTAGCTTGAAAATCTAAATACAAATAATTGATTTTATTAAATCAGTCATTTGGTGGTAAAATAAAACTGGAAAATATTTATGTTGTATAACAGTAGAGTTTTGGGAGTTGTTTTACTTATAATGTAATTAAATTTTTTAATTCATAAATTGTATATTTGCCTTTTTGATTTTAATTTAGTAAATATGTAGATTTGTGAGATTAATTAGACGAATCACTTGTGCTGTCTAATTATGGAAATACAAAGTTTTTTTTTCTTCAACTTCATAACTTGTGTTATCCCTTTTTTAAACATAACTATAAAACACGAAACAGTAGCATAATTTTCACACTTGGAAATGAGCTTTACCATCCAGCATGGATATGGATTAGGTGGTAGAAGTGAATAACAATTGAGGTACAAGTTCGTATTGTATAGTTATATTTGAGGTACTATAACATGGAGGTAAAGAGTGATAGTATTTTATTTTCAAAGTTCAGAAAGTTAATTTTTTTAATTGGGCAAAAAGAGAAACTAATCCTGATTAGTTGAGAATTTAAGTAAATTGAAGATTTTCATTAGGTGATTCAGATAGGAGGTTACTAAATATACATTTTATTTGAGGAAAAGAAGTGGTTGAAAAGATTTGACTGAAATTGTCAAAATTTAAAAGGAAAATAGAAAGGATTGATGTATCGTAGATTTTCAGACTAAAGGACATAGATATTAAATATGGAAAGTAGGTATTTTGTATTTTCAACAAGGTGGATTAACTTTGAAGTAAATTAGTTCTAAGTGTGTTAGATGCAATAGCACTGTGATAGTTCAAGAGGAGCCTGGTAAGTTAGGGCTGGGTATTTGAGTATTTGATGAAATGAATGGAACAACCATGATAAGCTTAAGGGATTCCTTATTGGCCTTCAAGTACTTTGCTTCTAATTTTGTGGATTTGTTATACAGTCATATACTGTGACTGTCAAGTGTAATATTTTTGTGTTGACAAGTCAGTTTTTTTTCTATTGTATTGAAGTTCATTCAATATCATGTACTTGTTGCATAAAATGTATATTATGAACACATCAATTGACCACTATAAATGAGTTGCCAATCAGTATGTTCATAAATGTGAAATGGTGTCCATATTAAGTTGAATTATTCAGATTTGAGCTAGGCTATAAACACGATAAATTGATATTATGTACTATCTAAAATTGATTAATATTACAAGAATTACTGACTAATCAAAATTAGTGATTTCTATGTTTCTAAGTAACTGAAATATTTCCATTACAATTGCTTTTTTTTATTACTTTGAATTAAAGTTAATTTAGTTTAATCATTTTGTGTCATGACTTTTAAAAATAGTCATGTGTAAACATGTATTGAGAAACTGCTAATAACTAATTGTATTTTCATCTTGATAAAGGTTTCGCACAACATAATAAAAATGTAACTTATATTGTTGCCCTAGAAAATGTCATCAGATTAAATGAAGGCTAGATTGAACATTTCTTTAAAAAGAAGAAAACAAATTGAAAATAGGAAGAATAGTCTCAATAAGTGAATAATCAGTTTGTTGAGTATAATTGATTAATGAATGTAACAATTAATCAAATAGTAAATTTCCCTAATTGCATATCTCTACTTCAGATTCATTAACTACTTTTGTTTTACAAACCATTCTTATTAGAACAAGTATTGAGTGGAAATTTTTTGGGCTCATTTAGCTTTTGTTTGGAAAGAAGGAATGAGTGTTCCCTGAACTTGCTATAAGTATTTTGCCTTAATAAATATTTGTTTTATTAATTTTTAACAAATGTCAAAAAATTGTCTAATTGTCACTGTATGCAAAGTATACTTTTCTGTCAACTGATGTACCTGTATGATGTTTTGACCCCAATACAAGACCAAATATAATAAGTGTTTTGGCATAGTGAAAGTCATCTTCAGCTAAGACAGCTTTATTTTTTCTAAGGGGCTGGTTGTCCTTTGGAATGGGTTGCCTTCAGATGTGGTAGATGCAGTTACTTTAAGAGTTTAAGAGAAGGCTTGTTGAATATGTGAATGATAAGGGCTGGTTTTGAGTATTTTATTTTCAGAACTTATTTAAAGGAACAACCCAGGAGGACCAACAAGTCTCGTGTTTTCCATGATTTAATTCTTTGTGTGTACAAGGTGGGTGAATTATAAACTGTGTGTTATGGAAAGATAAAATTTGTATTAACAAAGTGTTTGTATCTGTGAATTTTGTACTCATCTATGTAAAGCAAGGACACAATACAGAAAAAGAATGACAAATTTGTATCAATTTGAAGATTAAAAAAAAGAAAAAGTTGTTTACCTTAACATGATTCAAGCTGTCTAAACATTATAGCTATCAAAGTCTAACCCTTAAATGGCAGCCATCATCAACTGATGATGCAACTTACAACATTACAGCTGTTTAAGGGTTAATAGTACTTAATCTTGAACGTGGTTAGAACAACAGTATTTAGTGTTTAAATCAAATATCTGAACAAGTAAAAAAAAATCCTACCAGTAAAACAGGTAAATATCACAGATAATAGTAAGTGAAACTAAGGGGATTGTTTGAATATCAACAGTCAGTACATTTATTTCTCTAGTGAATATATTAACATTAAATCCTTCAGTATCATTCTCTGTTTTCAGTACAGAATTACTGTTTTGTACAATTGATGCTAAATGTTACAATTTTTTTTTTTTCTTTAATTAGGGTCCAGTTGGTATGCTGCTGTTTTCCTGGTTGTCAATGCTGCTCTTGGAGCTGGACTTCTTGATTTTCCACAGGCATTTGATAAGGCTGGAGGAATACTTGTATCTATTATAGTTCAAGCAGTGAGTTTGTTGAAAATGTGAAACTAGTTTTCAGATATTTAATTCATAAATGCTAAAGTAATCATAGAAAAATAGAAGGATTTACTGTAACCAACTTTACTGTTTAACTATGAGCATACACAGGTGAATTCCTTGTAAGGAAGTTATTTTATACTTGTGCAATTGTGTTGCAGTTTGTTGTTAAGTTAACAGTTTCCAAGTAAACATTTATTGAGTGCTTTAGTAAATCACAGTGTGATTTATTTAAAAACAAAATGAATCAAGCATTTCTGTGGTAATTTATGGCAAATAATTGATTTGGGGCAACTTGAGGGTGCTGAACTAGAACCTTTTGTTTACCTGTCTGGTAAATGGCTTCATCACACTCAAAATTGAAAAATAAAATGAGGGCCATTTACCCCTGAGGTTTGGTTATATATCTTTTATTATATAGTTAAATATTCTTTTAGTATGCAGTTTGTGAATAGTTAGCTCAAAAAATGGTCATTACAAATCTAAATTTTTGTCTCTTTCTTCCAAACAAACTGAAAAAATAACCAAAAGGGATCCTCAAAGACTGCATGTATTTATGCATATGGGCTGTTATTTCAATGTTTCATAATTGTATTGAAACACAAAGTCAAGACTCAGTTGTAGAGGATAACTTTTGGTTATATAACATAGAAAACCTTATATATAAGGAGAAAAACTAGTTGTTAATGTTTGTACAACAACCTACACATTTGCAAGCTCCATAGCATCCCATCTTTATCTCTTAACACTTGTATCCTTGTTGATTATTTTGTCTTGGACTGACACATGGTCAGTTCTTCACATACTTGTGGTACTGGAGATAGAGGGAACAGAATGAACTATAACTGACCATTTTCAAGTACCCAGTTGTAATCACTCACAATGGGAGGTGTGTTGAAATAGAATGTGTACTTATAACAAGATAAAAACCTTGTAGTGTACTCTCATGATATAAAACTTAAGAGAATCACAATTTGGAGGTAGTTCGTCTAACTGCGAAAATTTTCTAAACTGGACCACTCTTTTTGGTCAATGCTGTCAGCTTCAACAGCAGGTTAAAAATGTTACATACTAGATTTTCAACATACTTCATCATTTCTGATGTCATAAGGTCAATGCCAAGACTGTCTATGAGTGTACTGTGCTCTGAAAAGTATCTCTTAACTGATTTCTTGGTATGGCCTGACAAAACGATGTTGAGTGCTGCTGTGTGTGTGTGAAATAGCAGAAGATTGGATAAAATGCATGGCAGTTATTAAACACACAAGTTTATGAATTGGAATACATTGAAATAAAAATCACCCCAGTATGCTTGATTTTCACCACTTCTCTGAAAAGTGAACCAAATTAGATGTACATAATTTTCCTCTTTTTTATTTTTATGATATCTTTTCATACTTTTGGCTTTATGAATGCTTAGGATTTTCACTGACAACACCCTAACCCACTTACCTGATTTGCATGATACCCCTACATTGCTGCAGTGAAGTTGAAAACAAAGTAAAGTTGTTGTTGTTTTGTTTAATGTGTTTAAAGCATTAAAATTTCAGCCAATGATCCTTCTAGGTCAAAGGTAATTTGCTGACATTTGTGCACGTGTGTGTGTATGTGCTTATCTGGGAATTTTTACCTGGCTACATCACATCTTGACCTTTGCTTTTTTAGTTTACCCTGAAGCACATTGCAGTATGACCGATACTCTGTTTTTTATTTAAAAAATTAGCAAAAGTTATTGATTAAAAGTCTAGAAATGTATTGGGTAGAATGTGCAGTATCTATCTACATAGCTCTAATAAAAGTAATATGTAATACATGACAGTATTTATTAGCCATTGTTTTATATTCATGTTGTCCTGCATCTTTGAAACATTTTTACTTTAAGATAGCAGAATATGAATGTAAAATATTTTTTAGAGTTTACTTGGAAAACAAGAGAATTTATTTGGATATTGCAGTACTGTCATTTATGAGATAAATTCCACACATTACAAGTTTTTATTATATCCAGTTGTAAGCTACGAAACCATGAAGTAAATAGAACTGTAGCTTATCACACCAGTAATTTTATAGTTTGTTTTCTAATATTTTTGCCATTGAAACATACAATAGTAGAGGGGATGCTCTTAAAGATCCATACAGATATTTTCTAAAAGTGATTTTAAATTATTTATAGTAATTAATTTTGGGTAATGTAACAAAGTTGTTAACTTGTAGTAGTTTAAAGCATCTAGTTCAAACTACTGAAACTAAATGCAGGTTTCTGAAATAGGACTACCTCTTCTCCCCCACAGCTATCTCAACCTTTATTTTCCTTCTAGGGATTGGTAAATCTTATAAAATGTGCACCAATATTTCATCCCTTTTTTTTTTTTTTTTGTACCATTACATCATGTGCTGATTACCTGACCACTCTCCACCAATCCCTTTTGGCACATACTATATTAGCACAGGTAGCTCTCTTTACCATTGCAGCACAATCCTCACTTTCTCAATTAGTACTACACTTTTCAGTTGTTCTTTAAGCAAATTTTGAAATGTTTTTGTACTAGTTTTCATCTTCAGTTGAAATTACTTGTTCATTTAGTAGTTTCTTTAATATTATAATTGAAAGGCATGGCATGTTGCCAATTTTGGCTAAGGAGATTCAGGTTTTACTTCTGTGGGAGTTGAACACTTTTGTTGCTTTTTTCCATTTATTCTCTCTTCCTCCAGGACATTCTTCTGGGAACACTTTTCTTTAGAGGGAGAACAATTTTGAGTTGTTTTTGTTTTTCCTACAGTACCATAGTACTGACAGTCTGGAGGTTCTGCTAACCACTCATTTCTTGCATGTTATTGGTCAGGTTTTTCAAATTTTACTTGCTTTCCATTTAGCCCTTGAGTCTTCTTCCTTGCTGGGTGGAAAGCCTTGTTCTGAGTGTTATTATTTTCCTCCCTCTCCCAACATTTTTGTTCATACTCAATGTTTTTTTCTGCTCAAGTATAATCTGGAGTTGGTGTACCCTTATTCCTTTTGGCTTCTGGACCAATTCTCTTTTGCCTACCAATATGAACCCATATTTTGGTTCTCAGTGTTTATATCCTCTCCTTCCCTTGTGGAATTCTAATTCTGATGCCTTGGTTCATTTTTAAGTCCCAATTTACTGTGATTCATATTCAATTGACCAATCTTTCATGTGTTCTTTCTTCTTTACAGTTGTTGTCTCAGGTCTTCCAGTTTTTTGATCAGTTGTGGGGTGATCTCTGGATTGTCCTGTTTCTTACTATGGCATGGCTGATGGCTTCAACATTGCCCCTTGCCATTGAGAATTTTGTGTTGTTGGAATTTAATCAGGTATAATGTGTTACTTGTATGGATGAGTCTCCCCTTTCATCATTATAGGAACTTTGTCAGGTCCCATCTCTGGACAAAAATGGCATTTGGGGGTCTTCCTTAGTCTTTGGAATTCAGGGTCAGTGTGACAAAATTGCATTCTTCCTTGTTCTTGTCTTGCCCTACTGATTCTGCTCCGTCTTTACCTGTTTGAGTGCCTCACGTTCCTTCTTCTTTGCCCTTCTCTCTTCCATACTCCCAATGTTCCTGTTCATTTTCCCATATTTTTTTCCTTCTCTTCAAGATCATGTCTTGTCCAGTCATCTAGCAGAGTCAGTTCTCCATCTTCTTCACTGTGGTGTAGAATATCTTGTTTGTTCATCCAGGTTTTCCTCCTATTTTTCTGTTGTTCCCAGAAAGATGGGAGATTTGAAACTATCATTGATCTGCCCCAGCTAAATACCTTTCTGGACACACCCCAATTCACCATGGATTCATCCTACCCCTCTCTTTGTGTATTTTCTTCCAGAATCTTTGAATGGTCAAATTCAACATAACTGATACTTACTTTCCTATCACCATTCCTTGTTATGTTTGGTTTGTCCACAGCAAAGATGTTTACAAGTTTCTTGCACGACTGTTCATTTTGACTCATTTCCTATTGTGTTCTGTTGGGTCTTTGGACTCATAATTACATGGAGACTATCTCTTGCTTACATCTTCCCAAGTCCAATCTGTCATTCACACCTGCTTCCTTCTGTGGAAGTCTGCTTGAGTGGGGTTTCTCATCTAGGTGAAGAAGTCCTTTCTCACTCCCACTCAGTACTTCATACATTTGGAGGTCCTCTTCAATTCACATCCTGGTCTGGCATAAGCTTCTCCACTTTGGCTCCTGTATATGAAATAAGCAGTCACTTGGGCTCTGTCTTTACTTTCTCTTCCTGCTCGAGAGGTTCTCTTTTGTGGATGTGGGCCTCTCTTGATGTTCTCATTCCCTTGGGTCAATCACATGTACATTCCCTTCATTTGATGCTTCTTGGCCAGCAGAACTTCTCCAATCTCTCGGATTATCCAATTTCCTTTCCTTCAGGGATCAAGACCAAATTTAATCAGTTGTTCAACAGGGCTTTTATCATGGTAGAGGTTCCACTTCTTCCACCTCATCCCAACATGCATATAATCACAGATGCTTCTTTAGTGTGTTGGGGGGCTTCTCTCAACTTTCAGGAGATTTTGGGTCAGTGGTCCATTGAAGAATCTACTTACTATATCAACAATTGGGAACTGTGGGGGTTCATTGGACTCTCACTCATTTCCTCCCACCCTTAAAAAAGCAGGTAGTTATAGTTAATTTAGTTGTATCTCCAAACAAGGGTGTCCCAAGTCCAAGACCCTTTTTTTTTTTTTTTTTTTTACACTTGCCCACCTATAATGTTGGGCTCACAGCTATAATGTCAAACTCTTGACCTGTCATGTTCATGATGCTATAAATCTGGTTCCAGACTGTCTGCCTTGCCACAAGAATCTTTTTCCAATGGAGCAGTCCTTTCTTATGGGGGTTCTTCAGTGGGTGTGTTCTTCTATGGTTATGCCTCATTTGTTCTAGGAGTAGATGCATTCAGTAAGGGTTGGAGTGGCTTCATCTGTATGCTTACCCTCTAATAAGACTCCTCTCCAAAATTCTTCTTTAACACTTGCTGTGTGTTGCTAGCTGTTCTGTATTGGTCTGCTCAGTTAGTTTCTTCTAGTTTTTTGGTTTTTTCTGGAGCAGCAACAACTCTTACCTCTGTCCAGCAACCTCAATTGGACATGTTTTTTAAAAGTGGCTTTTGTCTAGTCAATTGCCTCTTCTTGGGGAATCATTACCATGTAGCTTCTTTGCTTGCTCATTCCATATGTCTTTTCTCATTGTCTGTGTATCAGCATCATTAGTCTACCTTTCTTCCAGGGATTCCTTTTTTCTTTACCTACAGTTTCTTACTTGTCAAGGTTTTTACCTGACAGTTTGATCAAGATTTGTGTGTCCACTTTTTCTAGATGTCATGCTGCTATGTCCCACACTTTGCTTCTCCAGTTTCTATAAATCTTTCTCCTTCCATTATTTCTATTTTTTTTGTATTGTTCATTTACCCTGTCCTTTCAGGTTTTCAGATTGGTATCTTAGTGTAATTTTTTGTCTTTGCCCATTCTCCTTTCAAACCTGTTTCTTATTCTTTGTACCATCCTTTCCTTAAGACCTATTTTCTTCTCCTTCTTACTAGTGGTCATCATCATTCTGATATTTATGCTATCAACGTTTAACACATCCTTTACCATGTTTCTTGTTTTCCTTTATCGTGATTATTGCTTTCTACCCAAGACATCTGCTATTCATAAGGATTGTTTTACATTCTCTCCTTTTTTCTTCCCTGCTATTTCCCATTTAGATTCCTGTTTTGATCCCAATCATCTTTTTGTTCTTTCCTTTCCCTTTGTTATTATGTGTCTGGAACTGAATCTTTTTGGGGGTTCCCATTCTTGCCTTTTTAACACACTTGAGTCCATCTGTTTCCTGTGATAATTTTCCTGTTACCCAAAATGGTTGGGTTCAGAAACTCATCCAACTAGCTTATCCTAACTTGTTGAGGGAAGATCATCAGCTGTTTAATGTGTCATTACACTGGATATGCCATGCTACTTTGTCTTTAGCTGCTTGGATCTACAGCCCTTTGGAAGAGGTTGCACAAGCAAGAATGTGGACAACTCACAATGTGTTCATTGCATGCTATTTGCACAATATCTCTATATCCATTTCAATTAGGTATAGTCTTCCACCTGTGGTGATTCTCTGCACATTTGTCTGCCTTTAATTGGAATGAGTAGACTTTTTTTGGTATTATTTCAGAAAGAATTTGCCTTTGAATTTCTGGATCCCACTTTGTGACGAGTGTTGCCTCGCCAGGTATGATGAATCTACTTTCTAACATTCACTGTAGACATGTGGTGTTTCTGCAAGAACACTAGATGCTTTTCTTGAGGTGTATCTGTATTTATCAGTACACATATCTTCTGAAGACTGTCACTCATGGACTTCATGAGTAAATCAGATAGGGATTTTTGTTCATTCTCACTAACCTTATGAATCTTACTGTCCAATTCTCTATGCTTTTCAAAATTGGGAAATTCAAACTCTCATTACAGTGCCTCCAGACCCTGCCCAGGTGCATCCCTCCATCTCTTTCCTTTTGTGGAGCATGGGAGTCCTTGCCACTTCATGTTCTCATTTGCTAGAGTGGTGGACTGTGGAGGCTTCCTCACTAGTGGTATTTATACCATAACAAAATTTCAACCATATGTACTCACTTGATGAGAAGAGATCTGTCATCATTATGTTGCCTATTATACATATTATAGTGCTATGTCTGTTATGCAAGGTGCCTCTACTGAACGTTTTCTGCACACACGATGAACCACACTTGACATATTTCATTGTATACCAAGGTGCTTCCCCTGGATGTTTTTACACAGACAGACTTCACTTGTTGAATTTACAAACTTATGCAAGTTGCTTCAATGTTCTTTTTGCCCTTGGATCACACTTTGCATATGTTGTATCCCAGTGTGCTTTCCCTGGATATTTTCTGTATTTATGTATGGTCCTCAAGCTCTAGCAATGCCTTTCCTTCTTCATTGGGTGAAGAGCATACCTGTTCCAGAAGTAATGCTATACTCCACAGGTAATCCTCATATTTTAATTATGGCATACCTGCTTCTTTTCATAGTGGTTGCTCACATCTTGATTATTTGTTTTTGCACTTTCATCAGTCCCTCCATCCTTCTGGTGTGGGATTCTAGCTTTGAGGGAGAAAAGTAAGTACCATTTTGAAAGTTAATGTTTTCTAATACTGAAAATGTATTTCCCACTTCCCACCCCTAATCCCAACTAATTTGTTGGTGTTTTTGGATTGGTGTATACCAATTCCAAAAGTGTGGATTGTGCTGCAGTGGTAAAGAGCTATGTGTGCTAGTATAGAGGGGGCAATGTGATTGGTGAAGGGTAATCACATGATCAGCACATGTTGCTGCAAAAACTATAAAGTGTGCTGTTCATAAGATCTGTGACAACGAGAAACCCACTTGAAGTAAAAAATGTATTCTCAAGACTGCTGGTATGGGTATTAGCATTTTCATTAAAATAAAGTACAGAGCAATGTTTTGACTTTCTTAGATAATCTTCAGGTTAACAAAGAGACTGTAAATGGCTACGGGATTGTGTAATGAACCATCAATCAACCTCATAATTAACAGGTTCAACTGACAGTTAAGCAACAAAGAGATAACTCTGCTCAACAAAGGACTTAACTTTGCAGTAACACCTAGAAATATCCTTTCTATTGAAATGAAAGCCTGTTTGGAAGACTTAGTTAAAAGATTAGTGATCCATTATATGCAAACTGAAAACATCACAAAACAATGGAGAACAACCACCAGAAAGAAAACAGCTTCAATATTTCAATTGACAACCAACAACCTATCTTTCCAGGTAGAACTGAAAACATCTATTTCCCCAAAACACCTCAAAAAACAGTATCTTGAATAACTTTTCAAAGAAGTTTCACACAAAACCATCAACATAATTTCACAGAAAACTAAAAAAACAACTTTGCACAAAAAGATATTAATTCTATAAACAAGCTAAAACAAGACAACATCAAAATCCTGAAAGCATATAAAGGTAATGCTATAGTTATAATGATCACAAATGAATATATTCAAAAAAATGAATATATTCATTTTTAAACAAATTTAAACTAATACACTCAAATCCAACAAAATCACATGAAATCCAATTAACTAAAATATTACTACAAATGAAAAAAAAAACACAATCTCAGAAAACCTTTTTTCTTATCTACTTAGGACCGACTCATGTACATCAGAACTATATGGCACCTCCAAACCTCAAAAAACCTGATTGTCCACTACAGCCCATAATGTTAACCTATGAATCATTTAACCTTGTTAAATACATAGCAGGGGAACTATCTAAATAAATAGCCAAAGTATGGGCAATCCCGTGTCACCAGTTCTAGCCAACATTTTCATGACACATTGAATTACAATAGATCAGTTCAGTCTCACACCAACCACTATACTGATACAGATATGTTGATGATAAATTGCTGGATTCACATCTACAGAACACACACTTAGTTTGTTTTTTTCTTATCACATTAACTCTATATGCCTCAGTCAGCATTAAGCTCCTCTGTGAACAGGAAAAACCTAACCATATAGCATTTCTCAACTTCAAGGTCATAAGAACCGATACACAGTTCAAAACAGAAATCCACAGAAAAGTCACCCATACTGGACTATATATTCTCTGAGACTTAGCACATGAAACAAAACAAAAACTCAGCATATTAAGAAACCAAATAAACACAGCCACGAAACAATGTTCACCTGATAAAATTAACGATGAAATCAACAAAATAAAACAACACTTCATCAACATCAACAAATTTCCTCAAATAAACCATTGAAAAAATTATATGCACACACCTAGACCGACAACAGTAATAAATCCCAAAATACAACAAACTACAAAACCTTACACTGCTACACACACCATATATTCTTGACATCAGTGAGAAATAAGCAACATTTGGAAAAAAGCTTACAACAAAACACAACATTTCAGTAAACACCAAATTTATTCAAAAACCAAGTACAAAACTAAAGTCCATACTGGGTAAAAACTACACTGAGAAACACAACACCAACATAATTTATAAAATACAATTCAACAACTGCCATGACTTCTATATTGGAGAAACAAACAGAAAAATGGAAACTAGGTTTAAAGAACAGAAAAAAATTTTTTTTGAACACTGCAAATCAAATAAACACAATATCACCATAGAAAACACCCAGGTACTATGTAGGTAAACAAATATAAACAAATCCAAATTCAAAGAAGCCATACTTTTACAGCAACTAATACCAAAATTAAACTAATATAAATGAACACCGTTATACCTATACTAGTTAATAACCTAACATCCACCAGCAACACTCCCTACAACCCTGTACTCATTTACACTCTCAACCCTAAGACGTGCCCGTCAACAGTCGGTTGTGAACTCTCTTTCTTAACCTGAAGTTGATCTAAGAAGGTCGAAACATTGTTTTGCACTTTATTTTAATTAAAGTGCTAGTATCCATGCCAGCTCATCTGAGAATACATGTTCATAAGATTTACTAATACCTAGAGAGCAGATGAAGGTTGAGATAGTTATGGGTGACAGGAGACTAGTACTTATTGCAAATACATTTTCCATGTTAGAAAATGTTAACATTAATCTACTCTAATTGAATTTGGGTAAATAATGCAGTTTGTGTGAATGGTACTTTTGATTGTTGGCTTCTAGCAATGTTTGTTTGTTTTCTGTTACAGTATGTCCTATGGCTTTTGTTTATCAATATACAACTATTAAATTAAAAGCTAATTCAGCTATATTTTGTCTGCGAGAAACTCCAATTTTCAAGCTCAAATATTGTACTTATTAAAGTTTTTCCAAGTGTGGCCAAATCTCTGTTGAATATTTGTTGCCCATACCAATCTTTGTATCAAAATGTACCAGATTACTTATTTAACAATATTTAAATTATATTGTGTCATTTTGGTAGTTTATTACAAAAAAAAACACCCAAAAACTATCAAGTAAGAAACATTTGTAGAGAACTTTATTTTAGTTATAACAGCCGGTTATGTTCCCTTGTGTTGTTGATTATAGGTTCTGATAGCTTTTGTGGTTGGTGCTTTGGTCATCTTGGCTTACTGCTCTGATAGAAATAACAGCTCAACTTATCAAGATGTTGTATTATCTGTATGTGGAAAGAAAGTTCAACAGTTATGTTCTGTCACAGTCATCCTCTATTGTTATGGAACTTGTATCACGTTCATTATCATCATTGGAGACCAGTTTGAAAGAGGTACTTTCAAATTAACTACATGCACAGGGTTCAACCCATTGGAGAGAGCCTGTTCTGAAGAATTAATGTTCACTATAATTTAGTACATGTATCACACAGAAACTGACAAGAAGTAAACATCACAAGCTTGTTATACAGAAAATCAGATTTCTTTTTTGTGACGTAAAGATTTACTAGAGATTTATCTGTGAATTTATGAAGCCATTTTTGCTCAAACTAGTTTTGATGTTTTGTAGTTTTCATTTGTAAAATAAAAAGACTTTTTTTCATATTTTTATATTTCATTTGCATATTCTCTAGAACTCGTGGATATTGAAAGTATTTTCAGTTAAATTGTTTTATTCTTTTTTTTTTTCCTTTATTTCTCCACCTTAATACTAACTGTAGCAAAATCAGCAGTGTAGGGTAAAATGATAACTTGAAAAATATAAAATGGTCCAAATTCCTTCTTTTTTTTCTAGAATAACTGCCTATGGTTGCAGATAATGGCCAGATCTAGTACTTTTCAAACCAGGGTTCATTTAGTTTTATAGCTTTACAGCTGCATTTAAGACTCTTAGAAAACAGCATTAACAATCATACCTTGTAATTTGGCTGTACTGTCATGAGTAATTTTGACTTTATTTTTATAAAATTTTCTATATTTTAATTAGTTTTATAACAACAAAGGGAAAACATAATAAAACAAACTTAGTACCTATGTCTGTATCTTGGAAAGACAAGGCATAATAATCTTTTTTTCTTTCTTTGTTTAAACGGTGTTGGTTTACCACAAAAATGTTAAAATTTTGAATATGCAATGTAAGATACAAAATGTTATCTGGTACAAGAAAATTAATATTCTAAAAGTGCTGTATTTTAATGGATTTTTTAACTAAGCAGTTGAGTGAGTTTAAAAATTTCTACTTGCTTGTGGAGAACTTCAAAATATCAAACAATAAATCTGAGGTCATGTATTTCAAAAATCTGTCAGCTAATTGAGATAGCCTTGTAGAAAATTCAGTGAGGTAGAATCTTTTATCTTTTTGTTATAAATAATCCAAATGTCATAAAGAATTAGTGATACTTTTTAAAAGACTGAATGTGACAGGAGAGGCACAGTGTGTAGTTGTGTTTTCTTAATATCTCAGTAAAGCAAACATTTGGGTTTATGGAACTTTATACTATATCTCAGAGTAGAGATAAAATCTAAAATGAATATCTTGGAATACAATGTTAAGTGACAGAGAAAAATTAAAATTGAGAATATGGATAAATATTTCATTTTGAAATTAAGAAGTTAAGACTTGTATAATATTGAAATTTGAAGTATTAACTAAGAGTTTATAGTTCGACTGGGAAAAACTTCCACATCCTCCTTATTCTCCAGACCTTGCTCCATCTGATTATAATCTTTTCCAAAGTTAGCAGAACTATCTTCATGAAAAAGAGCTTGGTACACGTAAAGATGTCAAAACTACCCTCTCTACATTCTTTTCCTCCAAACCCCAAGAATTTTATAGAAGTGGCATTTAGAAACTTGTGAATTGTTGACAAGAATTAATTAATAATAATATAACTTACAATACTTATTCAATAACATTAAAAGCATTTGAAATCCTTTACCTGAACCTAAAATCAGACATTACTTAAGGGATGACAGAATGTAATATTTTTGATATATGCTTTTCAGATGTACTTAATTATTTAATCTGTGCACTTTATAGTCACAAGAAAGTCCATAATATGCAGATCATTTAGAAAGCAATGGAAAAGTCACTTATATACCAATATATCATTTCTTTGTGTTAAAAAAATGTATGCATAGTAATAGAAAATAAAAAATACCCAATGTTACTGTGGTAAAATAAACATTTATGCACAACATGCTATCTTTCAAAGATGTAGTACCTAAATGTGTGATCATCTATGCACAGTAATGTTTACTTGTAGTCTCATTAAAAGTGGAATAACAACTGATGTAATTAAATTAAAACCTAATAAAATAATGATTTCTGCATTCAGCATCCATTACTATGGCCTTACTACTGTGATATTGATAGAAGTGATGAAAGTCTTGTTTGCTAAATTTGTCAGAAATAGTTGTCATTTGTATTTAAATTTTGTTCTACTGGTTTATACATCATGTAGATAAAACATTGTCAGAGTGGTTACTGACAGCTTTGAAGATTTCTCTTTTAATACAGAAAGGAGGTTTAATGTACAATACTGAATAATAATTTCATATAAAAGTGCATTTTAAATTAAATTGGTAAAGTATGGATTTAAGATACCTTCATTCCTCATATCTCTAATGAGTTTAGTGACTAATTCATTATAAGAAATTTAGTCTGTGACTGAACTTATGCCAGACTTTAAACACAGCATCCACACCCCTTCTAATATAAAACATTTATAGTCTTAACCAAAACTCAATACTGATGGTCTAACTTCAGTTTTCTTAACAGTAAGTGTTTGTATTTGTGGACAGTATCTTACATATTACTCTTCATTTAATAAATTGTAATGATTACCTCAGTAACCTTAAAGTCACATTTTTTGCTTTCAGTTTTTGCATCACTATATGGAAATGACTTCTGCCACTACTGGTATATGAATAGAAACTTTACTATGATAACCAGCTGTGTTTTACTTATCTTGCCATTATGTTTTCCTCGGAGAATAGACTTTCTCAAATATGCAAGGTAGGTAATTCATTCTCGGTCATTGTACAGTTTAGTACCTTTGAATGTTGGTCATTTACAAGACTTTTCTTTTTTGTATAAATTTGAGCAAGTGTAAAACTATCACCAAATAGATTAATTTTGTAATGAAATAAAATCTTAAAATATTGGGTTTCAAAGAGTCAGTTGCTTCATTAACTCACTTTAATAATTATGGTATCCACCTAATTTGAATATTTTAAATTAAGAAATACATAAACAAAATATTGTGTAGAATCTTCACCAAAAATCCCTTTTTGTGTCATTTATTATTATAAGGTAATGTCTAATATAAATTTCAGAAATACTTACTTACTTCTCTGTACAACTAAAGACCTCTCACTCAACTGTCGTGGAATTTCCTGCACATGCTGTGAGTCTCCAACAGACTTCTTCCCCTACACATATCTGTGTATTGGACTAGCTTGTGATGTAGTTGTCATAGTATTGTGTCCCTCCACAAATAGTCTACTGATGACATTTCCCACTATCCACAGTAATCCTCGTGAGTAGTAGCACATATTCATAGATTCATTTTTTCGTCAACACTACCTTTGTTCAGACAACTTTTTTCCTTGTTTTTTGAGTTTCTTGTCACATTGATTGATTGCCTTTTCTTTCTTCAGTGCTATATTACTTTTATCACTGTTGTATTTTCATTACTCTTTATGTAACTGTAACTTCATTTTCTGTAGCTATCTCATATCTACTTTATGCTATTTTCAACAACAATAATGTTCCATTCCTGGTGTGCTGAAAGTCGTGCAGTCTCTCATTTATGTCAAAAGTCCCTTCAGTATGTTGAGGTTTTAATCACCATTATGTCATTCATATATTTGATGGCACCTCCATATCTGTATCTTCTTCTGTGCACATTCCAACACATTGCAGATTGATCATAAACAATTAAACAAAGAGAAGGCAAAATACACCAAACTGACAACAACACAAAAGATTAACCACTTACTGGAAAACAACATCGATCATGAGAGAATGAAGTGTTAAAACCCACCTTGCCCAATTTCAGTGCCTTCATTGAAATGCAGTTTTCTGCAAAATTGCTTTGGCACTGTCTCTTTGTAGGAACTCACTTCTATATGATTGTGCCTAATGATAATGTTCACGCACATTCTGCAGAGGTCTCTGTATTGTGTACTTGTCCAATTTGTTCTTCCATTCAAGCATTGGAGAATCTGTATTTCTTCAGTCCCAATCTTCTGCAGATATCAGTATGAAGTTTCCTCTGTGAGTGATGCCTTTCCATCTATATTAAACCAGCTGAGCATCTGCTTTATTTGAAATGTAGGGTTGGGGTATTACCTGGAAGTGCAGTACAGAACATCCTATTAGGATATCTTTCAGGCAGTTTTTGGTGAATATATCTAGCTAGATATGACTTGGATTTCCCTTGAATCACAGATAAGACACCTTCCTCAACCTGTCTTTATAACATCTATCTCATGGAAGTTTTTAACCGAGACAAAATAGCCTAAAGCCCCATCCATGTCACACATAGTAATGTCCTACTGATCTTGGTGACAAGTCCCCTCGATGTGGATTCCTGTACGTGGTGAGGGGACCTACTAGAGAAGGTTCTGTACTTTCAGTTTACCTCCCCTGGGATCTAAACATCCACCTGTGTTTTTTGCCATGCGTGGTAACCCATGAAGGGGAGGAGAGGATCCTGGTGGTTGAATGGTCCAACTCCAACACACCACTTTGGTCTTGAATTCCTGTAGACAGGCAGTCTTGGGGTACCCCAAAGGCCAATTGGCAAGTCCATTTGGGCCAGAGTCAACTGAGTGCCAGCATAGGACATCCTCAACAAGTGTAGTGGACATTATGTCCGATACTTGTGTTCAGGTATAGTGCTCACAAAACCCTGGCATTGCTCCAGTGACCTTATATGGCTCTGTAGTGCATCCCCTTGTAGGGCTTCATGGTGGTTGGGACCAGTGGGCACTGAAATATTATTTTTTTTTATTATGGATACCCCTCAAATAAAAAAAAATAAACAAACATGACAGCATAGAGAAAATCCAATTACTGCCAAATGACCATGCATTGATGACTGTGTGGTCAAACTCACAACAGAATCTGTCCTGTGATTCTTAATTATACATTCTTTAACTGAAAAACCCATGGGGCAGATATCTCCATTTTTTATTCAGAAGGGTTTGGAATGGCTTGCTGGCTCACCTTGTCGGTAAAAAAAATTATGGTCTGGGGACATTTTAGTGGAAACAGGTTCATTACAACATTTCAAACTCCTCTTGAAGTTGAAGGCCATTGGGTTACTCCTATTGAGGTTACTCCTCATTCTACTTTGAATTCTTCTAGATGAGTTTTGTTGAGAGGGATTTAAAGACCATTCCAGAGTCAGAGATTCTTGCAGGTTTTACCAGCCAAGGTGTTACAGCCATGTGCCAAACTTTTTACTCATAGAGACGGGATTATGGAGCCAACAAATGTTCTAATATTAACATTTACAACATCACATTCTCCTACCATAATCAAGTCAGAATATTTGAATTGTAAGGTACAGCCTTATATTCCTAACCATGTTAGATGTTTTTGTTGTCAAGGATTTGGTCACTCAACATCTTGCCGTGTTTTCTTGATATGTGCTTGTTGTGCTGATAATGACTGTGATGCTTTTGAATGCCAGCTAGAACCTCATTGTGTTAACTGTAATGGTCCACATCCTTCCTGTTTTACTTCTTGCCCTAAATGGGTGGAAGAGAAAGAATTACAATGTCTCAAGATAGTTCATAATATTACTTACTCAGAGGCAAAGAAATTACTATTCCCAATTCCATCTTGGACTTGTGCTACTGTTATCCATTCCACTACTAGAGTAGGAGTCCAGACAGACATTTCTGTGCCTCCTACAGGATCCTTAACAGTGCATCTTAATCTAGTGCCTCCAAAATCAACAAAGTTAACAAATCAGTATCTACTTCTATCTCTGTCCCTACCACATCCAGAAGGAATCTTGGATTAAATGTACCTTCAGGACTTCTTCAACCACCAGTTCAAAAGTCATATGGGGCAAGATCTGGAAGGTGATTGGATGGCATACTTCTGCCCTCTCTTTCTATCTTAGTATTAAATGGCTATAAAGTTGCTGATGCTCAGAGCGTTGCCAATACTTTTGGTGAATGTTTCTCTCATGTATCTAGCTCTTCAAACTCATCCCCTTTCTTCTTAGCTATTAAAACATGAGTTGAACATCTGCCTCTTTCCTTTTCAACTGATCATCCCATGACTACAATTGCCTTCTTATACTGGTGGAACTAAAATTCTACTTCATCTATCTGGCAATGCATCATTTGGACCTGATGATATACATTATGAGATGCTGTGCCACATTTCTGCTGCCTCTCTTACTATTCTCTTGGCTGTCTTCACCCAGATATGGCAGGAGAATGTCTTTCCTGATGCTTGACACCAAGCTATTGCACTCCCTATTCTTAAACCTGGGAATAATCCAAAAAATACTTCAAATTGCCCTCCCATTGCTTTGAGGAGTTGTCTCAGTAAGACCTTAGAGAGGATGATTAATGCTCATCTTGTTTTGTTCCTTGAATCAAACAACCTTCTCTCACCCACTCAGTGTGGATTCCAAAGACAATGCTCCACAATGGACCACTTAATTTGCCTTGAAACATCAGTCAGAGAAGCCTTTTTGAAGCAACAACATGTTGTTTCTTTCTTTATTATTATTTAGAAAAAGCTTATGATACAACATGGAGATACGGCATCTTGCTAGACCTTCACTCATACGATTAGCGTGACAAGCTGCCACTTTTTATTAAGCAATTTATAATGAACTGTCAATTCTAGGTCTGTGTGGGCTCAACACTTTCCTTTTTATATGCAAAAAGCGCTCACAAAGGTGAACCTGGCGATGACCGAAGAAGGTCGAAAGCGTTGTTAACTCTTCTATGTAAAAGTGTTTTCTCAGCCCAAGCGAGCCGTTTTGCAAATAAATTTCTCAACAAGTGGGTTTCTCGTCATCACTGATCAACACTTTCCTGTTTTTCTCACAGGAACTTAGTCCCTCAGGGCTGTATTCTGAGTGTCACACTTTTCATTATAAATATTAATGCCATCAGTGAACAGCTACCCCCTACAGTTGCAAATGGTCTTTTCGTTGATGACTTTCACATCTCATGCCAGTCATCAAATATGAGGTTTATTGAGCAACAGCTACAAACTGCAATCAATCATATACTTAAGTGGACCACAGCAAATGGTTTTCAACTTTCTCTCCCTAAAACTGTTTGTGTACATTTCTGCTGTCAACGGGGTATTCATCCAGATCCAGAACTCGTTATTGATGATGTTATACTTCCTGTCATCCCTGAAGCAAAGTTCTTAGGTTTTATATTTGACTGTAAATTAAAATTTATTTCCCTTATCAAGCAACTTCGTGTCAAATGTATGAGAACACTGAACATCCTGTGTCCTCTCTTCCACCTCTTGGGGAGCTGATCATTTTTAAAATTTGTTGTGCTCTTATCTGATCCAATCTTGTCTATGGTTTATGGTTTTGCCAGAACCTCAGCACTGAAAATGCTGGATCCTATCCACCATCAGGGACTTTGACTTTACACTGAGGCCTTTCATACTTCTCCAGTCCAAAGTTTGTATGTGGAGTCCCATGAACCCCTCTGTATATTTCCTCTTGCAACTGTCTTTTATGTATGCTTCCAAACTTTGCTTTTTACCACAGCATCCTACTTGGGGTTGTTTCTTTCCATCCTCAATGGGCCACACTTTTCTATAATAGAAAATCTGCCATTGTTCCCTTTAGCCTTCATGTTTGGGTACAATTAGAAAAATTGGATATATCTTTGAATAGCATAGCAGTATCAACAGTTCAGCCTCTTCCACCAAGGCTAATCACTATCCCTAACTGTGACATTTCTTTGAGTCATCATGGAAAGCCAGTACTCTGATTGGAAATATCACTCTTTATTTACTGAACATCTTTCAAATGATCCATCCATTTCTATACATACATATGGTTCCAAAATCAGGTGACTGTAGATTCTTGTCATGGTTTGTTACAGTTCAGTTGTAGCACACAGAATCCCCTCTACAATTTCTGTGTTCACTGCCAAATTGTATGCTATTTCTCTTGCCCTAAATCATATTTAAACTATGCAATATACTGGATTGTATGATCTATACTGATTCCCTCAGCTGTTTATTAGCCCTGACATCATTCCATGTTAGTTACCATCCTATTGTTATCAATATCCAAAATAAACTGGCCCATCTTTCCCTATCATCTATCTTTGTCCAGTTTTTTGGATACCAGGTCATGTTATTATTCGTGGGATTGAGCTAGCTGACAAAGAGGCAAAATCCATCTGCTCTGGCTCTATCACCACTGTCTCTATTCTGGACTGTGGTCCAGTTATCAAACCCAACTATCACGCCAGTTGGCAGTCGATCTGGAGTGAGCAACGAAATAATATGCTTTACAAATCAAGCCTTCTTTAGCTCTTTGGCCATCTTGTTTTCTGTAAAGATCAAAGGGAGAAAGTTGTTTTAGGCTAAGCTACACATTGGTCACACTTTCTTAACTCACCACTTCCTTTTATTTGGTATTTATGCACCAATGTGTGGTATTTGTGGCACTTTCGGGTCATGACTGTACATATTTTATTATCATGCCATTGTTACAACCGAGAATAACAATGCCATTTTAAACATTTTTTTAAGGTAGGTTTGCCCTTGACATTGACCAATGTCATTGGTAATACTGGCCACCTCACCTCATGTTTTTAAATTTGTAAGAGCTATTGATCTTTTAACTAAATTTAAGGTTTTTTTTTGGACTGTATACTGTTTTAGCATGATTTCTTCAACACATTCTAATTTTATTTTGACCTGAACTCAATACTGGAAAGAGACCAACTTCAGGTGACTGACAGCAAGTTTGAACTTAATGCTTCAGTCTTCCTGGCAGGTCTTAATTTTACATATTTTATGTATTTTTAACCTTCATTTTCAGATACCGTTATAGTCTACTACATCTTGTTTAGCACAGATAGCCTAGTAGCTTTGTGCCAATAAACAAGAAATACCTACCTACCTACCTTGGTGACAAGTTGCAATTCGGATATTTTACTTAGTTTTGATTCAGGTGGAGAGGGTATGCTTAAGGATGTATTCTTTAACTTTTCTCTTTTAATATCACATTGTGCTAAAATTTAAATTTTGACAGAGTTTGCATGAGCATTTTGTTGTTTAAAAATGAAACTTGTATTCAGAAATACAAATAAATAGCATTTATTGAACTTTAAATTGTAAGTACCTTGTTTTTTTTCTTTCTAGTTCTGTAGGAGTCCTTGCTGTGTTGTATGTAGTTTTTCTAATTATTTACAAATACTATGAAGGTAACCATAAAGCAGGACCAATAAAAACAAGCCCTGAGGTGTGGACAGAGCTTTTTTTAGCTAAAACCAGTTATTTGTTTTAGTTATCAGGTATGTGTTAATTACCAAATATCACACATGTAAATGTTAGCTATATAATATATGTTAATGAATTCATTTATTTTTTTGTGTACTATTTACTGGCCTTATAATGCAAACTTAATGATTAAACTACTATTTTGCACTTTTTCAATTTAATGATTCTTGTCGCATGATATGTTTCATTTTGTTAAACAAGTTATGAACAGTAATTAGTAGGTCTACTTACTTGTGTGCTATAATGTAACTTAAGGCTAAATTTAGGGGCCTCTTTGGAAAGCTCCTGTTAAATGTTTTGCAAAAAATATTTTGGTTTTCTAAGGGGTTGTGTGAAGAATTTTACCTTTTTGGAAACCTTAGGACCTAGATGATTCCTTTGGTGTCATTCAGGAGTTGGTGAGTCCAGCAGTTTAAAATAATAGGTTTTGGGAAATCCTCAGGTTCCTCAAGAGGTGAGCTGAAAGACTTAATATTTGTGCAAACCTCAAGGTCAAGGCAGTTCACTTGTACCACTTAGCAGTCAGTGTGACTAGCTGTTTAGGTGGAGTTACACAGCCGCGTAGAAACTGAATCTTCTTGTATAAATTTTTATACATACAGTATTGGAAATTATTGTAGAAAGTTGATACAATGGGCATAAAAGAAAAAGCTGAAAAGATTACTAGCAGCTAATGTACTCACCTGATGACTTAGTACAGAGTAGCCATAGAAGCTTTTTGTAGTTTGCCTGTTCCTTATATTTAATACTTTTTATTAATAAAATTGTAAATGTTATTGTAAATTTTAGTAAGTCTCCTGAAGAAATTATTACACAGTATAATTGTTCCTCCTCTTTCATGCACCTTAGGATACAGTTTATGTTGTGAGGGATTTTCAATCAAACAGGTAGCAACACACCAGCATAATGCCTATAACAACAGAAGCAGTAATACTATTCTCATTAGTAGTTTTGTGAATGCACTCTTGGCTGTAAAGAAATAAAAGTCTGGTGGTAAATGTATAAATCAAAGTTTATGACTGCAAAAATCTGTTCCATTCAAAAGATTGAAGAAAAACTTTGGTTCATTAGAAGCTCTGTAGAAACTATGAAGAAAGCACATGAAATTAAGGTTCTTGGTAATCTAACTTAAGATATGCTCTTTTTGTAACACAATTCTGTAGGTAACCAAGCTGTAAGTATAAATGTGAATGTTACCTCGAGAAGGGCCTGACATGGCCAGATGGTTAAGGTGCTCGACCTGTAATCCGAGGGTAGCGTGTTTAAATCTCCATCATATCAAACATGCTCGCCCTTTCAGCCCCCCTCTGTGTGGATTCCTGTATGGGGTGAGGGTACCTCCCAGGGAAGGTTCTGTTCTTTCAGTTTACCTCCTCTGGGATCTAAACATCCATCCACATGTTTGCAGTGTGTGGTGACCCATGAAAGGGAGGAGAGGATCTTGGTCATTGAGGGGTCCAACTTTAACACACCACTTTGGCCTTGAATTCTTGTAGATGGGTGGCCTTGGGTCATTTGACTGGTCTACTTGGGCTAGGGTCAACCATGTACCAGTGTTGATATTTATTCTCAACAGGTGTTGTGGACGCTTGTATCTGATGCTGGTGTTTGGGTATAGTGCAGTGCTCACGAAAACCCTGGTGTTGTTGCAGTGTCCTTGTTTGGCATTGTAGTGTGTCCTCTCATAAGGCTCCTTGGTGGATAGGGTCAGTGGACACTAAAATTTCCCGTTTTTATTATGGATCCTCTAAATAAAAACTTAAATAAAATAGTGAAAAACAGTCCATAGGTAAACGATCATGTCTTGAAGATTCTGAGCAGCAATCTTCAACATCTGTAACACTTGTACCTCATTTTCGTATCCAACATTCTCTTTCAGACAAACCCTTAGGGCAAGTGTCTCCCTTTTTCATTCAGAAGAGACTAGAGGGACTCTCCAAAGTCAGTAAAGAAGCTACGATCTGGTGACATATTGGTGGAAACATCCACATCTCAACACAGTGAACTCTTATTGCATCCATAGGCAATTGGGGATATACCTATTGAGATTACACCTCATGCTACTTTGAATTCATCACGAGGAATTATTGTTGAGAGAGATTTGAAGAACATCCCTGAGTCAGAGATTCTTGCTGGTTTCTCCTCGCTCAGAGTTTCTGCAGTGAGGTGTATCTCCACTTGCAAAGATGGAATTACAATGCTGACCAATATCCATGTTCTGACATTTATATCACCATGTCCACCTGTCACTATCAAGGCAGGTTATGTTAACTGTCTTAATGCTATATGGCTGATGTTTCCAGTGTTAGCAGTTCAGTCACTCAAAGATATCATGTTGTGGTTCCTTAGCGTGTGGATAAGACATCAAAGCCTGAGAAGAATCTTCTATCACCAGTTCCAAAGTCATAAGGGAAAAGATTTGAAAGGTCAGTGGGCCATATAACTCTGTCCCTCCCTCTTGATCTTGCTCTCTGATGGCTAGGAAGTGGCTGATACCCAGAGCATTGCCGATGCACCCAAGTGAAAGCTTTTACCGGGTACCTTGCACCTCTGCCTCTTCTTCCACCTTCTTAGCCATCAAGACTCGGGCAGAGCAATCACCACCTTTCCTTCTTTTGAGCTGGTTGTCTCTTTGACTATAATCATCCCTTAACACTGGAACTCAAACTGGCCCTTCATTGGTCTGGCAGTACATCAGTTGGACCTAATGATATAAACTATGAGATTCTGTGCCATCTATTCTCCTGCTTCTCTTGATATTCTTTTTATTGGTTTTAACTGGATCTGGCAGGAGAATGTTTTTCCTGATGCCTGGTGCCAGGCCATTGTCATTCCTTTCTCCAAGCCTGGGAAGGATTCCAAGATTCCTTCAAACTACCATCCAATCCTTTTGATGAGCTGTCTCTGTAAGACCTTAGAGAGGATGGTTAATGCTTGTCTTGTTTGGTTCCTTGAATTAAACAATCTTCTCTCACCCACCCAGTGTGGGTTAAAACAACAACACTCCACCATGGACCACTTGATTTGAGTTCAAACATCAATCAGAGAAGCCTTTCTCAAGCCATCTATATCTTGTATCAATATTCTTTGACACAGAGAGCGCTTATGATACAACATGGAGGTATGACATTTGCGAGACCTACACATATATATATACATTTAGCCATTTACCCATTTTTATAAAATTTTCTTATGGACAGGAGATTTCGAGTTCATGTGGGTTCGACACTTTCCCGTTCTCTTTCTGCAGGAACTTGGAGTCCCTCAGGGCTGTGTTCTGAGTGTCACACTTTTCAGTATAAAAAATTAGTGCCATCACTGAACAACTCCCTCTCACTGTTGCACATGGGTTCTATATAGGCGACTTTTACATCTCATGTCAGTCGTCGAATATGTGGTATAATTGTGCTGCAGCTACAGACTGCCCTCAGTTATTTACTGAAGTGGACCACAGCAAATGGCTTTACCTTCTCTCTCTCTAAAACTGTTTGTATGCACTCTTTGCCACCAACGGCATATTCACCATTGGTCCTGAACTCATTATCAGTGAAGCTGTGGTCCCTGAGACAAAGTTCTTGGGGGTTTCTTTGACCATAAGCTGACCTTTATACCACACATCAAGCAGCTGCCAGGTCAAATGCAATAAGAGCACTGAACATCCTCTGTGTCCTCCCTTCCACCACTCTGGGAGAGCAGATCGATGTTCAAAGCTAAAGATATATCGTGCTATCATTCGATCAAAACTCAACTATGGATCCACTGGTCTATGGCTCTGACAGATCCTCGGCCTTAAAGATACTGGACCCTATTCATCATCAAGGACTTTGCCTTCGCGCCAGGCTTCTCTCTCACTTCCCCAGTTTAGAGCTTATACGTAGAGTCTCTCATGAACCTTCTTTGCACCTCTGCCATTTGCCACTGTCTACTACTACACGCTTCAAAACTTTGTTCCTTACCAAAGCATCCCATCTGAGGTTGTGTTTTCCTTTCTCGATGGGCCATGGTTTTTCAGACCAGATGGTCTGCTATTGCTTCTATTGGCCTTCATATCCAAGTGCACTTGGATAAATTGGATCTGTCCTTGGATGACATTGCTTTCTCCACTTGTGAGCCCATCCCACCATGGCTTCTTACAGTCCTCCCAATTGTTACCTATCTTTTAGTCATCTGAGAAAAGCAGACATTCTTAATTGGATATACTGACTGTTATTTGCTGAACATCTTTTCATTCCTATTTATACAGATGGTTTGAAATCAGGCGACTGTGTGTGCTCTGCAAGCAGTTTTTTGTGGTTTGATGGTTTGCGGCAGAATCTCTGCTACAGCTTCTGTGTTAGCTGCTGAACTGTATGCCATTTCTCTTGCCCTGGATCACATAGAAGCTAAGCAGTACTCAAACTGCATGATTTATACTGACTGCTTAGTTCTCTACTGGCCATGGAATCATTTCACATTGGTTTATACTCTGTTCTCGCCAATATTCAAAACCAACTGGCCCATCTCTCTTTAACATCTACTTTCCAGTTTTTTTGGATACTGAGCCACGCTTGGTATTCAAGAGAACAAGCTTGGGGACACTGCAGCTAAGTCTGTCTGCTCTGGCACTATCACTGCTATGCTTGTCTCAAACATGGACTATGGTCCTATGTTCAAGGCTCCGACTCCGTGCCATCTGGCAGTTGACTTGGAGTGAGCAATGTGAAAACAAGCTCTTCCAAATAAAACCCTTATATTGGACTTTGGCCTTCTTGCTTCCATGAGGATCAGAAAGAAAGAGTAAGTTGTTCTAACTAGACTATGCATTGGTCACAGTTTTTAACTCATTGTTTTCTTTTATCTGGAACTGATGCACCAGTGTGTAGTTTGTGACACTCAGATCACAATAAGCCACATTTTACTCTTTCTTGTCATCATTACGATTCACAGCCGACAGCATCATTTTCACCATATTCTGTCCCAAGGTTTGTCCATAGCGTTAGATAGTGTTATTGGTTATGGTGACACTGTCCACCTTGTATATGTTTTTAGTTTTTAAAGGCCATTAATCTTTTTTAATGCCATTTAAGTTTTTTACTCTTATACATTACACCTTTTAATGTGGCTCCCTTTTAAAATCACAGTTCATATAGTTCAATTTGAAATTAGAAACTGGTCGTAACATTAACCTCGAAACAAGGACTGGAAATGCCAACTTCAGGTGTGACTGTGCTGGTGGTTTTGTACTTTACCTGTTAGTCTTCCTGGCATGTTATGATTATTACAGTTACACAACAGAAAGTCCTTTACAACTTGAATTACTGTAGTTTTCTCTTGGCGTTGTAGACTAGATTTAAACATTGGTTTTACGCCATTTTGTTTTTTTTAAACTTTGTTTTGTTTTACATTAATTTCCTTTTATGAATTTTACTAAATTTACTTTGAACTTTTACGGATGTTTGGTGCAGATAGCCTAGCTAGCTTTTGTGCCATAAAACACTAAATCAACCAACCAACCCTTGAAAATTATCCAGCGTTCAATCCTCTTGTACTTGTCTACTATTCAAGGACTAACAAAAAATAATACCAAGTGTCTTTTATATAAGAATCATTAATCTTTTTCAAAACCCTTGGTGTTGAACTAGATGTTTGACCTATAAAGCCTTATTGTTCTTTAAACTACCCAGTTATCTCTTAAGTTCAGAATTAATTTGATCATCTTATTCAATCTTGTTTCTATTTGACACCGTTTAAGATGTGAGGAATATTGGTTAAATTCATGAGTCCAAAAGTGAAGAACAATGAA
>NC_134829.1:39186096-39298151 GCF_004210375.1 Tachypleus tridentatus
AATGATGAATTTTACCTGTATGATAACATAGCAATGTATTTAACAACAACTTATTGTAACTGTAAAAAAGAAATAAATCCTTATGTGCAAATTTATGATGACAAAACCACTTACGCCCCGCTAGTACATCCTTAAATCTACGGATTTACAAGCTAAAATCAGGGGTTTGATTCCCACGGTGGGCTCAACAGATAGCCCGATGTGGCTTTGCTGTAAGAAAAACACACACGCAAACAAACAAAACCATTTTGAATAGAACAGCGCCCTCTTGAAAATAATTTGAAAATTATTTTACACTATATAGCTCTTACAAAATGAAGTATATTACTTAATCAAAATATAATATGTCTAATAGTGAATTAATTAATTTTCAGGTTCTCTAAGACTATTTGAAGCTACATAGCTTGGTGACGCCCCTTTTAACGCACATCCAAGCACCAAATTCTTAATGATAAGACATAGTAAGTGCGGTCGTTATAGATAGAGCATGGTTGATGTCAAAAGGTGAGCGAAGCTCCCTGCGTGTTTGTTTTATTGAATACGCGCAAAGTTTCTTGAGAGTTGTCTACGATATTTCCCTAACTTTTAAGGACAGACGTAAGGAAAGGCAGCTATTCAACGCCACTAACTCTTGGGATACAAACGGATAATGGGACATTAAAACGCCCACATGACTGAAAGTGGGAATATGTTCGAGGACTACATTCGAACTTCCTACCCGTATCCGACTGCCCTAACCACCAGTACGTCTTTCTGTTACGTTGTTCGACTGATAAATATTCAACAATAGTTGAAGCTAACGTGCAGTGTTTTGTGTTTTATAAGATAGATATACGATATTGTTTCTTTAACCTGTTCAGTGCCGTAGACGAGATAACTCGTGTCAAAGCCGATGGTAACACAGTGCCACGGACGAGTTAATTATTTCTCAATAATACCTAACTTCAACGCTAGATGTCAGCACCATACACGGATTTGACCTACTTACAAATTGTTTAACTTTTGATCCAAAATGGCGTCACGAAAAAATTACAAAATGAAAAAGCATTAGAGTTGTATTGTAGCAGCTGAAATACTTGGCAGTCAAGAGGTTAATGTTAGCTTCATCAACATTAATAGTTAACTGTTTAATGTATATCTATTTTTATTTTGTTATGCTCTTTGTTATGGAAACTGTTTTACAATTTTGATTTAGCATTTGAATTTAGGACTAACATGGCCGATTCTCACGAGATACTGACGGGTTTAGAGTCGAAAATAACGTTAAAAACGAGTATACCCAATTCATAAAACAATAAATTCTATATTTTTTATATATGAAGATGTAAAATAAAAAAGTACATTTATAGCTATACTAACTGCTGGTTGAATGTTTGGTTTTTGGTCGAAATAGGTAGTTTGCTCTGATTCTAAGTAGGGTCCTTAGTCTGATTGAAAGTAGTATTTGAGAGACACTAAAGTATTTGTTTGGTTGTTTCTCGTTTGTTTTGAATTTCGCACAAAGCGACACGAGGGCTATCTGCGCTAGTCATCCCTAATTTAGCAGTTTAAGATTAGAAGGAAGGCAGCTAGTCATCACCACCCACCGCCAATTCTTGGGTTACTCTTTTACAAATGAATAGTGGGAGTGACCGTCACATATAACGCCCCAACAATTAAAAAAGCAAACGTGTTTGGTGTGACGAATATTCGAACCTGTGATCCTTAGATTACAAGTCGAGTGACTTAACCACCTGGTCGTGACGGGCTATATCAAGGCCTTAATAAGCACAATGTTCCAAAAGCATGTCATTCATCTCTTATAGTGTTTTCAATAAATAAACTTATACATTGTCATTTCTCAGCAAAATATTTTGAGTGGAAACAATTAGACGATAAAATGTAGGGACTTATTATATGAAATTACTTATGCAACTTTATGTAAAAAAAACATTTAGAATGTCAAAATAAACTCTGCAGTTTCGGTAACGTACTAATAAACATGCTAACTTCATATTTGTTTTCTTGTTATGTTTTAATTTTTACGTAACTGTTTTACAATACGAAAACTTTGCACTCTTTGTTAACTTAGCATTGTATGAGCAACAAAACATATCGAGTCTATTTAGCCATTCAACTAAAAAATACATGTATTATAAACTAAGTTATCTAAACCTTTTCATAACAGATTTACCCCACGGTGGCTCAGGAGTAAGCGTGAAGCCTTAAAACGCAAAAATGAGTTTCAATATTCGTGATGGACATAGCACAGATAGTCATCATGTTTTGTGCATAACAAAACACATAATTTTCCATTATTCTGTTCCATAAATATATGTTTTGTGGCAGCTTAACGTGTATATATGTTTGTGTTGTTTTTTTTCAGCCTTCCCATGGAAACACGTTATTGTTGTGTATATTGTCTACCAGATCAACTGATCGAACCTTATATTTTCTTGAGTATTTGTTTTTGTCAAAATCTTAACACAATCTATGAAATTTTTACAATTTTTATTTGTCTCATGTTTTAATAGTTGGAATGATATTCGATTGCTGAAAGTTAATTTTAAATATTGCGAGTTAATATAATTATGCTCTTTAGTTTTATATTATACATTTTTTCCAGTATTTGAAAGATTCATGACTTGGGAGTTTTCTTGATTGCTTTTCGATCCAATATTTTGTTTATAAACTGATTGCAATCTATGACTAATAATTGTAGTATTTTACGCATTTTGTACTTCTTTTTGCATAAAATATTGTGTTTGGATGTCACTTCTTACAGAATATTTAAAACTGTTGCATCCGATAATACAATCAACATTTCAATATTGTTCGCATTTATACAATTCTTCGTTATTTTCACTTTCACGAACTAGATTAAATTAGCTCTTTTGTTATCCAAAACCAATTTCAGTTAACGAAATATTGAATATAGATATTCAATCCAATTCTCATTTTAAAGTCCTTTAATGTTGTTGTCAATATAGAAAATGTTTCATAATTATAGACTTCAGAAATGACTGTCTTAAGTCAATGTGAAGAAGATAATAGGTTCCAATATTATATTATTAGATTAAAAATAAAACAAGAAACACGTATGCGTTTTGTTTTTCACATGAAGATGTGATACACACCAAGAATCAGTTAACTCAGTTAACGAAAGAGCAGAAACTAATTGAATTCTACCTCTTGCAAGTGAACTTAATCCACTACTGTTGCGAATGTAGATGGGGAAACTTAAAGAAGACAATATTTACTGTTTAAGCCACTTTTCATTGAAGAACAACATAGTTTATTTACTGTACTACTCTTAATATCACACGTAAATAAACATTTATGGAAACTGTAATAAATGTCTCAACAATTTTTGTTTATTCTGGTTCAAAAGCTTTCAAGTCGTCACCAAGTAATTGATTAAACTTTGTTTAATTTCAGTTTCTAGAAACAGGGTTTAGTTTGATTATTAAACTAAGGCTACAAATGAGTCTCCAGGTGTATCCATTGAACACTACCTTCAATATCTTCTACATGCTTTGTCAGAATTTCCAAAGAAACAACTCACACTTAGTAGTTAGTTTCCTGAAATTAATACATTTCACAGTGACTACTCAAGAGACTATTAAGTATACTATATATTTTGAAATAATTGCCCATCTTTCATTACATACTGTAGAAAAGAGTGACTATCTTTCAATAAATCATTTAAACAAAGGTTTTGTTTATCTTTCGAAACCACTGCACATGAGTGTCTCCATCTTTTAGACGAAAGTGTTTATTTTCAGTTAAGAATACAGACAAGTGTTTATATTTAGCAGTAAAAGCTATGGAAAAGGGCCATTATTTCTTAATAAATCACGCAGTAAAAGATATTTATATTATTGTAAATATGGCACTTAAGAGACCATATGGTATCATTAGTTTCGTTTCTTTTTGTTTTGTTTTTGAATTTCGCGCAAAGCTACACGAGGGCTATCTGTGCTAACCGTCCCTAATTGTGGATCTTCGTAATTATTATAAAACAAAGAAAATTCAAAATTGCAATATAATAATGGAAAATTCTATTATTTGTAAATTTTGTACAAATATGTGTGTGGACATCATTTGATTCTGAAAAGACATTTCAACGTTTTATGTCATAAAGGATTCGTTTGCAAAATGCGAACATAGAACTTAGGCTTACTTATATGAAATTTTAAATGTCTCGAATGTGCACAAAAAATAATTTTACTTTTTATATAAATCATATTTGTGTTCTGTGTGTGCGCGCACACACGCAGAAAAACGAAATCTTCCAGAAAAACTAGGGAAGAGAGGTACTCTACAACAATGTTCCCTGGTGCGTTTCCAGATTTACAATGTTGAAATCCAGGATGGACGGAACGCGGAAAACCCGTTGTGTAGCTTTACGTTTAAAACTCACCAACGAACTACAAAAACTGCGAAAGTATATTTTACAGGGACAAAACATAATAGTCAATGAAACACATTGTGAATATTGTTTAAATACTGTTTATCAGTTACATTACTGACAATCAATTCTAAGTTAATTATTACTACCATATTTGGACACGGACTAAATCTGTATTATAACTCTAGGTTTCGGAACTGCAAGCCAGATTCGAATCGGTACAATACCTTACCATATTCCCTACACTTAAACTGTGGATGTGTTATAAATGGTATGTACAAATGGTTAGGGCGCTCTACTCCTAGTCTCAGGGTCGCGTGTTCGAATCCCCGTCACATCCTCACCCTCCCACTCGTGGGAGCGTTATAATGGTGCGGTCAATCCCACTTTTCGTTACTAAAATAGTACCCTAAGATAACTAGCTGCATTCCGTATAGTCTTACACTACTAAATTAGGGACAGCTAACGAAAATAAGCTTCGCGTAGCTTGCGCGAAATAACAAAAAAAACGTTATAAATGTGATAATTAATCACGTAACGTTGGTGTTAAGTGTTAGGAACTGATAGTCAGTAGTTCAAAAGTAAAGACGGTGTGAAAAATAGTCTTAATAGTTTTGAAAAATACGTATACGTGTATTACTACACTTTAATCAGTTAAAGGGGAAGTAAACTGTTGATACTTGTTTTCCAAGTGGAGAATTTCAGACACTGTACAACTTTCAATCAGCGTAAAATATAAAAACTTACTGCGATGAATTTAACCTTGGACACTCCTGTTATTTTCGTTAATTTGAATGTAAATTCCAAGCAAGGCTTAAAGGTTATTAATGATAATGGAAAGCACTGCTATGCAAGATAATTTAGAATCAAAGTATGTGAACAAAAATCCATGAAAATGAGTTACAGTTATTGGTACTGGCTTGCTTATTTCAGAATTTTCGCATAAAGTTACACAGAAGGCTAATAGTGCATAACCGTCCCTACCTTTGAAATGAAACACTAGAAGGAACTAATCAATAGCATCTGTTATCAATTCTTGAAATGTTCTTGTCTGACCCATGACAGTCACTCCTATAACGCACTATCAGATATCGCCATATTTTTTAAAGTTTGGTAGACCAGTTTTTCTTTATGAGGTTTATGTTTTTTGTATTTCGCGCAAAGCTACACGAGGGCTATCTGCACTAGCCGTCCCTAATGTATCAGTGTAAAACTGAAGGGAAGGCAGCTAGTCATCACCACCCACAGCCAACTCTTGGGCTACTCTTTTACCAACGAATAGTGGGATTGACCGTCACATTATAACGCCCCCACGGCTAAAAGGGCGAGCACGTTTGGTGCGACAGGGATTCGAACTAGCGATCCTCATATTACGAGTCGAACGCCTTAACCCACCTGGCCATGCCGGGCCGTTTTTCTTCATAAATAAGTTTTGATTTCTTCCGCCACGATGCAGTTCTCGCTTAAACATCAGATTCTGCTGAGATATTTGGTCTTATTTATGCGCGATTCTGAAAGATCCTACTTAACATCACCAGAAAACGTGATATTTACTCAGCAAGTGTTAACAAGCTTCGTCACCGTAGAGTAATGCTGTCCTTCATGCTATCATGGCCGTTGTTACTACTCTGAAGTGGCATAGTAATTGTATCCGTGCTATTACACTGCAAACATGATAGAGAAGATATATAACTTACGAAATGATACCTTGCACGTTGATGTGATAGAGAAAATGTTCACAACATCTCAGAGCTTCCATTTACAACACAAACGAGTCGCTAAATTGTATTGTTTAATGATTTTCCCCCACATTTTATGGATAAATAATTAATTGTTTAAAAATTTTTATTTTTAATTGCCAATTGTTTTCCAATTGCCAAAAGAACTTGTTGTTAAGATGGGTGAAAACATCAGTGGTGAAGTGAAAAAAACTGAGAAAAATAAAATGATGACCCCTGAGTTTGTTTTATGTTAAACATAAAGCTACACGATGGATTATCTATGCTATATCCAACGTAGGTATTGAGACACATTTCCTTAGGCTTAGCATTGTGTTACTGACTGTGGTGGTGGAAAAACAAATTCCGTGAGCATTTGTTTGTTTGCTCTTATTAAGTACAAGCTACACAAATGGCTAACCGTTATCTGCTCATCAATGGTATCAAAACTCGGATCTTAGCGTTATAAGTTTCAGACTTTCTGCTGAGCCTCTTTTGGACTACAAAAGAGATTTACGTGTAAGTTTCATTGACCATGTTCTAATTATTTAAAAAAATTACGAGAAAATATTATTCACATACATAAAAATATGATTCTATAAACTATCATGGTTAGGGTTTATATGATTTAATTTGTTTAGGCAATGTTCCCCCAAAAAAGGTTTCAGTATTTTGTATCAAAATTTCTCACACACTGAAACAATTTTTTCGTTCTTTTCAAAATGTTGCGCAGTGCTACATATGGGTTACCTGAGCATAACCGTCCTTAAATTTCAACAAATAAACAATGATGGGGCTTACCGAATTAGTGTGATTGCAACGTTAATTCATATAATGCACCTACAAAACCAAAGAGATGAGCACATTTTAAGGCAATAGATCACGAATATAGAAAACTGGGATTCAAAGTTCAGATAAGATAAGTGTTAGGAAAGGGCACTGTATGTACAAAGTTTTGTGGACCTTTTAAGAGTGTTTGGGTTACAGGGTTTCTGTCTCTTTGTAACAACACTTCTTGAGCCTACGTGTTTTACTTACATCATGAATATAAAACTTTTGAATATTTTGGATTGGAGTTTATGTCGTATCCTTGATTTGTGGGAGATACTATACCTACCATACGTTTTTATCTCTCCCAGACTTGAGCCAAAGTATTTTTATTTAAGTTTACATTTAACTACCGCTTTTCATTTTGTATATAAAATGTGATTTTATTCCATAACCAAGGGTTGGATATTAAAACGCTTCTATTTTGTTATTCCACAAACAAGGGCTGGATATAAAAACGATTTTGAGCCCCGCCTGCAGCATCATGTCCGGTCATGCTCCATCTGATTACTGTGCTTTTTGAAAATAGTGCTTTACCATGATGGCGGGATAGGTTTTGTTTCCTTATTGCTTGTATTGCACCTTGTTTCCGCTGCCCTTCGTGTTCATGAATTCTGATACTTCAGGTTGTTCCATATTTCTATGGTTTTATAGTGCAGTAAAGTACAAGTAGAGTTGTCGTCTTGCAAGTTCTAAGTTCTTGGCTTGAAAAGGTTTATGCCCTGAGTGTATGAATATTTGGCTTTGAAGAATTATTAGAACTTACACATCCTTCCAAAAAGTAACCAATTTATGGTGGCGTCACACTATCTACGTGACTCCAAACATGTCAAATGTAGTTCTGATACATTCATTTACGTCATGACTTGAGATTGGCTAAAGTTGTCAAATGGATCTCTGATAAGCATATTCAAATTTGTTTTAACATGAAATATTCAGCTCTCTGTCTTCTACTATTCAACATAAAAAATTACTTGAGAAGATTTAGAACTCTAACATACAACAAAAAACCAATAAAACATGACAAAAATAAGCATGCAAAAAAATTAGATGCAGGGTTATTTGACATACAATGTGCAACAAAAAACATTTTATTTTACTTAGAGTAAATGGTTTACTAAACATTCGCTTACGGACCCCGGCATGGCCAGGTGGTTGAGGCACTCTGAGGGTCGCGGGTTCGAATCCCCGTCACACCAAACATGATCGCCCTTTAAGCCGTGGAGGCTTTATAATGTGACGATCAATCCCACTATTCGTTAGTAAAAGAGAAGCCCACGAGTTGGCGGTGGGTGGTGATGGCTATCTGCTTTTCCTCTAGTCTTACACTGCTAAATTAGGGACGGCTAGTGCAGATAGCCCTCGTGTAGCTTTTACGTGAAATTTAAAACAAACAAACATTCGAGCATGGACTTGTGATTTTATACAGTGATCAATTTAGTTTTGAGAATGTATATTTTTCTATTACACCATTAACATAGTACACTACTAACACGAGATAGTCTATTTGCAATAGTCACTCGTTTTCATACAGATGCATATAATTTATGTAATTTAACATAAAGTTTGAATGTTCTAAATTCTCGCAAACAATTTCAACAACTGGATATAAATAAAATGCTGTAAAGAGAAAAATAGGTCTTTTCCATTTATTTTAGGCATAAGCAATTAGAAAATGACACTTTCTGCCCAGGAACAATTTTTGTCACATAGTGTTATTTAATTACTTAAAGACATTTCATATTATGTTAGACTGAAGTAATAAACATGTAGATTTTTCAGAGAAGAGTGAAAACAATTTTATGAGAATACGCCATCGTGCTTGCTTTGGATGTTGTTAATTCCCACTACAAGAGCTTAACTTCATCTAGTCATTTCATATAAAACGTATATGTACTCACTTGTAATTAGATATATATTATCTGTTGTGCATAATACATACGGAGTTATTGTTGCTGTAATGTTAAGACATGTTGTTGCATGAGAAACACAAGCAAATTAACAGTTAAGAACATATATATGAACAGCAGAAAATGCCAAAAAAAAGTGTCTCCAGACATTTCCCGTAAGGCTCAAAACGAACACCGTTTTCTCAGCCTTTGCATGCTCAGAACATTTATTCAACACGTTATCTGGTTTTTCTAAGCCTATTCAGTTTCACGATATCATTGGTTTTATCAGAGGTCACGAGGGAATGCATGTCGAAACCGTTGTAAAGCTCGTGCCTTTTCCTTCCACGTTATCTATACATTCTTACCAATTAGGCCGGGGCAAATCTAATTTTTACTTTTTTTTTTTCCTTTAATTTTAAACAGGCCAAGAATTTTAAACTCTCAAGAACGAAATTATTAAAATTAATTTACATACTTAAAATAATTTGACTAGTTCGTGACAGATACCTCATTATGATCCACTAATCTCTATACATATACATACACAAATGAGGAGGAACGTGCGTCTAACAAAACACTACAGTCCTTAAACTTTTATATTATTCTCTTGTTCCGTATTTTCTTTCTACTGAGTTTATCATTCCAAAGGTCACTTTTCAGAATCTAATTTTACAGATTATCTATTATGAAAACGATTAAATACCACTTTTAAAATACGTGTATATAACATGAATTCAATAAATATCTCTCAGATTGGACAAATATTGAAACTTTATTTCAATCATATTTAAAGTTTTAATCAAAAGAAAAATGATAAAGGACTTACAAAAAAAGGAAATATATTTGATAAGTTGAAATTGATTTATTTTTCAGCATGTTTTGATGTATTTGTTTGTACATAAGAACTCCATGTTTGTATATTTACAAAAATATATTTCTTTAATTTACTTTATTTATGTGTCGTTGAGAAACTGTATTTGAACGTTTGCACAATTTGACTGTTTTTAAAAACACATTCTGAAGTGTGAACTTTGAGTTCACGAAACCCATAGAAATAATAATGAATAGAAAAAACATGAAAGCATAATGTTCGAGTGTTTTGTCATTTTAAGTATATTTTATCTTGCTGTTGAGAAATACAATTTATTCAATAACATGTCATAATTCGATACCTCTTACTTACTCTCTTGTACCTTTTGTATTTCTTAGTGAAGGTTCTAAGGTTTCAAAATTCAACCTAAAATTATACAGCCACTGCCACTTCCATCTTCTTACAGCTATATATTCAAGCTGGCATCAAAAAACAACAATTGTGCGAGATATTTTTCAAAAAATATTTCTTTATGTTTTATATTACATGTCCAAAAAAGTAAAACGTTAAAATATTGTTCTTTCGGAATTTTGAATTTTATAAAAATAAATTCTTTAAAATACGTATGTTTTCTTCTTAGTATGTAACATTTAAATCGTGTAAATTTATCTAACTTTAAATTATCTGTTCCACCAACATAGAATTTGCAGTTTTAAGATATTGTTCTTGTTTGAAGTTAAGAACAGAGTTACACAATGTGATATCTATGTTATTCTCACCACGTGTATCGAAACCCTGTTTATTGCGTTAAGTCCGCAAACATAACCTTTTACCACTAAGAAAATAATATATTTTGAGGGCTTACAACGCTGAACTTCGGAATTTTATACGCGTAATGGGAAAAGCTTAGATTGACCACAGCGTATCTTTGCGCTTAAATACAAACAAAGATTTGCCAATATGACCATGACCTCAAAGGCACTCTGTGAAAAGAATTCGTTTAAACTGCTAATTTTTTTTTTAGTTTATCAGCGTAGAGGAATATTCCAGTTTTGAAATTGTTTCCTACCAAAAAATGTTAACACAAATAAATAAAAGGAATTATTTATCACATATAATGCATACAGGCACAATGGACATCCGAAACGTAAATCATAAACAAATTTCAATAAAATAACCATTACAAAGACTATTAAACAAGTAAATATAGTGAAATTTAGTTATTCAGTTGAAAAAGTTGTTTGTTTGAAATAGCTGTCTGTTTTTATGTGGATTCGTTTTAAACGGTTTCATTTCTGACTTTTAACACCTATATGTGTTTGCCAGTTGACATCTCCATCAAACTTTGGCCGGTTCTATTTTGGATTGAATGACTTTCACATGATTTTTCTTACGTAATAACAGATGCAAAGCTTAAGCCAAGTTATTCTAATGAATTGAAAACCAAGGGTACCACAAATAATGCTAACGAAGCTCCCAAACATATACTGTAAACCTTGCTGTACCGGTTGCTTGCTGGGCGCAATGCGATACGATGGGTTCTTATGCTTGTTTGATTTGTTTGTTTGCTTAAAATTAAACACAAAAACACACAACGGGTTATATGTACTCTGCCCATCACGGGTATCGAAACTCGGTTTCTAGCAGTGGAAATCTGTAGGCATTACACTGTTCCACAGGGGGGCTGTTTGTTTAATGTTAAACACAAAACAACCCAATGGACTATCTGTGCTTTACCCACCACGGGTATCGAAACTCGGATTCTAGCGTTGTAAGTCTGCAGACATACCGCTATGCCACTGGAGGAGGGGCGATACAATTGGTAGATGGTCAAGTAACTCTACTGCCACACTTTTTATGATGTTACGAAGTAATAACAAATAAGATAAAAAATTTAATTGGGAATTTTTTTGTTTCGTTTACCAGCCTATAGCCAAACAAGAGCTATCTGTGCTAGACTCTCTAGGCAACTCTAATGAAATAGTGCAACTCTTATAATACACCAATGGCTCCAATGTGCTGATCGTGTTTCTGCGGCAACAGGGTTCGAATCACAAAAATCATCTGATGCACTGCCTGCCACACTACCAATTCGGCGTGGACCAGATCGTGAGTTTTGGAATCAAAATATTGATTTTAGGGCAATAATTGTCTCAAAGTTTCGCAAAAATATATATAAATTTTGATTTTGTTATATTTCATGTATTCATATAATTTTCAGATTTCTGGAAACGTATAAAAGGCAACATAAATGTTTTCTGCATAAATTACCAGAAATATGTAAACCTTCCAGCCCCCGTTTTATAAATCAAACGAAGGTCGTATAAATATCTTCTTACAAAACGTAAATTTTCTTTAAGCAGCCCCCCCCCAATGGCACAGGGGTATGTCTGCGAACTTACAACGCTAGAATCCTGGTTTTGATACCAGTGGTGGGCAGCACACAGTTTATTGTGTACTTTTCTGCTTAACTTCAAACAAACAAATATAATAAAATGTAACCTTCTCCCAAAAAAACAACAACATTTTCATTCAGTTATGCTTTGGTAACAAGAGTTTCGAAAGTATTTAATTAAGGCTGTTGCACATACCGTGTTCCAATTAATATTTAACTTTTTCTTTTTACTTGTTCGCATATTTCGGAATAATAATGTACTTTGAGACAAATTGGGAGTATTCGAGTAACCACCCTGCAAATCGTTTTATAAGCACGATATAGTTTACTGAACTGAATATGAAAACTTGACTAATATGTCAGACAACTGCACGTGTTTTCGATTTTCTCATGTGGGCCTCTACTAAGTTTCACACTATACTAACCTTTGGTCAGGGGTGAAATCGTAACGCATTACGTTACATAAAAATAGAAAATTTACTAGAATTTTATTTAAGTTAAAAATAAGCAAAAATGCTGACATTTATGATTTCTTTGTGACGAATTAAAACAATAATAACAATGAAATATTCGTAATTTGTTAAGTTACTTTGTTAGCAACTAACATCAAATAAAATTACGTTTGAAGGCAAAGAAACAAAGCGAAGAAACTTTCGTAACTTCCTTTAGCACATATGAGAATTTACAAGTATTTTGATTTGATAATTCGTAACAAACCCATTTTTTGGTCTGGTTTGTTTTGAATTACGCGCAAAACTAAACGAGGGATATCTGCGCTAGCCTTCCCTGATTTTGGAGGGTAAGACCAGTGGGAAGGTTGCCAGTCATCACCACCCACCGCAACTTTGGGCTTCTTTCTCTTTTACCAACGAATAGTGGGATTGACCGTCACATTATAACTCCCCCACGGCTTAAAGGGCGAGCATGTTTAGTGTGACAGGGATTCGAACCCGTGACCCTCAGATTACGAGTCGAGTGCCTTAACCACCTGGCCATGCCGGGTTTTATTTGCAGTGAAAGACATTCAATCAACTTTGAAGGAAAAGAGTACCAGTAATAGCAGTAATGTTTTACAAATTAACGTACAGTTTGTCTGTTCGTTTTGAATTTCGCTTAAAGCTACACGAAGACTATCTGCTTTAACCGTCCCCATAATTTAGCAATGTAAGACTAGAGAGAAGACAGCTAGTCATCACCACCCACTGCCAATTCTTGGGCTACTCTGTTTACCAACGAATAGTGGGATTGCTCGTAACATTATAAAGTCCCCACGGCTAAAAAGGCAAGCATGTTTGGTGTAACGGGAATTCGAGCCCTCGACCCTCAGATTGCGAGTCAAACACCCTAACCACCTAGCCTTGCAGGGCCATTAACGTACAGAGCGTTATGAAAACGTAAAAGTTTAATATTTAAGCTCTCACTATTTTATAGTTAAAAGTAAATTGATATTAAATCAAGCTAAACGAACTTATATTTACTGTATAAGCTATGAAGATTATCAGATTACCAAAATATGACCTACTTTGTACGTATTGTTGGCGAGGATAGCTTGACACATCAGGGAGAATAAAAAGTGTTTTTTTTCTATAGCTGTGCCTGTTCTATAAGATTCTTATAGTTTAACATAAATATTCAGTTTACAAACAATCTTATATATCTCACATTGAATAATACGAACTCTCTCAAATAGTAGGCACCGGCATGGCCAAGTGTGTTAAAGCGTTCGACTCGTAATTTGTGGGTCACGGGTTCGAATCCCGGTTGCACTCAACATGCTCGCCCTGCCAGCCGTGGGGGCGTTATAATTTTACGGTCAATCCCACTATTCGTTGTTAAAAGAGTAGCCCAAGAGTTGGCTGGCGGTGGGTCGTGATGACTAGCTGCCTTCCCTTTAGTCTTACACTGCGACATTAGAGACGGCTAGTGCAGATAGCCCTCGAGTAGCTTTGCGCGAAACTCAAAACCAAACCTCTCAAATAGAAAGTACACAACGTCATGTATATTTGTTTACGAGGATCTTATAATTCTCAGAGCCATCTATTGTACAACTCTTCAGTTCAATTAACTTTTTTTGTATCCCACCCAACGTCAAGGTTTCTGATTGGATAGCCTGAACGAGATCTGGTCGTATTACAAAATCCTTATTTACTATTGGCTAATATTTGCACTTTCGTGCTGTCTTCTCTGTTCTAGACAAGCAGTAATGTTGTTTTTTTTCGAACCTCCTGAACATTACAAGCATATGAAACCGTGACTTCGAATGCGACTGAAAAAGTAAAGCAGGATTTTTTTTTTCACGAAATTTGTCCCACGAGTTTTGTTTTAAGCAACAGGTTAAATACATCATCAATATCGGTTGGATATGCTGTTTTGTGTTGTATTATAATAAATAAATTTTTCACTCAAGTATTTTCTCAACAATGTCTGTTCATTTTAAAAACTCGACAAGCGGTGGCGAATGCGATTTATTATTAGCAAGCCAATCATTAGAAGGACTTCAAAGTAGTCTGATAAAAATCAGTATGGAACAAGAGAAGGGTCAAACAGTACACCCAAAGTTACAAAAGGTAATTTTTCTTTAAGATGTTGTATATTGTACGTTTTAGACAATATCATATTAATATTATTATGTTTATTTACAGGCGTGAAAAATAATTTTTAATAATTGTGGATTAATTATTTACTTTTTACTTGAACATTTTGAACTAAGAAACAATGTAGTTGTTTTGTTATATTAACGTTTATTAAAGCATTAGTCAAAACCATCTAACTTTAAAATATTCAGTAGCATTTTATGAGAACAGGTAAGTGAACTTACTGATTGTTCTTTCAAATTTTAAAATTTCGGGAGAGCACATTAAAAAAGAAAATATTTATTATTAACGTTCGAACAAGCCAAACTTTTTTTAAAAACATACCGCAACGTTTGTTTTCTTTACAGAATCAACGATTTGTAAAATAACACAATCTGTAATGCATCAGTTTAGTACTGCTAAACAGCATAACTAGTAGTCGACCTAAGGCCGACTGTGGCTTAGTGATAAGCCTAAACCATACCGTTAAATTCACTCTTCAAGACAGTATAATAACAATATGATGACGTTACTTAGTAGTTAACGAGCCAAAATGTGAATTCCAGGATTCGTGACTCACCGATTGTTGTCGCATAAACGCGCTCTGCATCTTGGATCTGTAAGTACGTTATAGGAATAACAGTCAAATTCTAATATACGGTTAGATAAGGCTCATAAAAGTAAACAAGTGTTTGGTGGTTGCTGTTTACTAACTGTCTTCTCTCTAAAATAACTGTAAATAATTAGAAATTAATATGCGCAGGTAAGGTAGTTTTTTGTGTAAATTTGTACGAAAATTTTGAAACAAAAACAGGGCAAAACCTCTGACCTTTAGCATGAAAGTAAAAACAATGTACACAAAGACATCCACCACACTGTAGTTTGCTATATCCAGTGTAAACAAATTCAAATATTCGTTAAACGCACGGGGGAGGACATAGGACCCCTAAGAATGATATACGAGCGTAGTCAGATTCAAACATAAAATACCCTGTATTACCCCAATACAGCCCTAAAACTACATATCAGATTTGGTAACAACCGATCCAGCGAATTGATAGCTATAATCTTACATGTAAGAAAATAATTTTAACTAAAAGAGAGCATACGATGTTAACAAAAACTACAGAAATATAACGTGTTAGAAACAAATCTGACATCATGACATTTAATTCGCAGTGAAAAACATAAGACGCAAGAAAACTAATTGAAAATCAGTAGAAAAATTAGTCCTTTTCGACTTAATATTTACTAGTTAAAGTCTAATTTGCAATAAACCATAAAATTTTGTCATTCAAATTGAACTGTTCGTGCATGATTTCAGAAAATATTCACTGATAGATTTAGATCTCGTTTAACCCAGGAATGGTTTACTTTTTGTATATAAAATAGTAATATGTTGTTTCAGGAAGTAGCTGGTATGGGTCTTCTCTTCTCCTCGTGAATGTGGCTCTGGGTGCCGGACTACTTAATTTCCCAGAAGTGTTCGGTCGCGCAGGGGGGTATTGTTGTCGCCATTTGTGTGCAAGCAGTGAGTTTCCAATGTTTTTGTGCTATTGTTATTATTTATATGTTTGTGGAGCTTTGAAAAGGATAGCAGAGAAGAAAACTACTAAAAGTATTCAATATCATTGTTGTCATTTCCTTAAAACAAACGAATGTTTTCAATGAGAAAATATTTCAGACAAAACCGATCTCCTTATAAGTATTGACTGATATATAAGTATAATATTATTTTTTTCTATTACATTATATGAAGCGCACTTTCTTTGTCTCGTGAATTTCCCAGTGACCCCTCATTCGACACGTGAAATGCAGCCATTTCGTAAACATTCACCTCTCCTCTTCATAGGTTCAAGGAACCCTGAGAGTCTTTTACTGGTCATGTTAGTCACTATGTAAACTCGTTTCTTGGAGTACATAATTGTAGCACCAGTTATTTGATGTTATTATTATTTTATCTTTTTATTAATGTCCGTTATATTGCTGTTTCTAACAAAATATTCACGACGGTGTAGAATCGTTTGATTGTTTTGTTTTTCTGGAATTTAGCGCAAAGCTACACGAGGGCTATCTGCGCTAGCCGTCCCTAATTTAGCAGTGTAAGACTAGAGGGAAGGCAGCTAGTCATCACCACCCACCGCCAACTCAGAGGCTACTCTTTTAACAACGAATATTGGGATTTATTGAAAGGGCGAGCGTGTTTAGTACAATAGGGATTTGAACCCGCGACCCTCAGATTACGAGTCGAATCCCATAACCCACCTGGCCATGCCGAGTACTACAAATTCTAAACCTTTGTTTAATTTTGTAGATGACTTCATAGAACAAACTCGTGAAGCGTTTCAACTTTCTTTGTTTTTCAGGTGTTGTTAGCGTTTATGCTAACATCTTTATTGACCTTGGCCTACTGTTCGGATGTGATCGGATGTTGTACTTACCAGGATGTTATCCGAAGTATTTGTGGGGAGAGAACACGAAGAGTGTGTGCTGTCTGTATCGTCTTCTATATGTTTGGATCCTCAGTGACATATCTAATAGTTTTAGGAGATCAGTTTGACACGGGTAAAATACCACCTAGCGGCCTTTCTTCAAACAACTTATACACAGAGGATAATTTAATATTACCATGAAGATGAATGTGTTCAACATTACTTTATTTTCAATTGGCGAATTCTGTTTCGAGGGAAGCAAGATAAACAACCCAAAAATTTAGATTCTAATAGCTCTATTAAAAAAATCTGAATATCATTTTATCAAACGTCTGGAAACATTCAATACTGTAAACAGAATGACGTGAATAACGTGTAAAGACTGAGTATTTTATTAAGTATAGAAAATGTTAATATATTAGGCTTAATGTCTCAGCACTTCGTTCACTAGCGTCATCTAGCGATAAAAAATTAAAGAGCTTTCCATGAAGACGATTTAAAAAATGGAAGATCACTCACTCAAGAGCTTCATCTGCTATTATTTTATTCAATAGGATAGTTTTCTCTTTCCTCGCTCTATTCTCTCTCTAAAGCTCTCCGTGCGCGTGTTTTCCTACTATCAACCATTGAACTTGTTCTAAGGAGATTGTTAATAGGACTTTCTCTTCAACATTCCTGTGTATCGATATTAATTAGCGTTCACTTCCTTTTTCTATTTTATTAAATTGTTTGTTTGTTTGTTTTTATTTTCGTGTAAAGCTACTCGAGGGCTATCTGCGCTAGCCGTCCCTAATTTAGCAGTGCAAAACTAGAGGGAAAGCAGCTAGTCATCACCACCCACTCTTGGGCTACTCTTTTACCAACGAATAGTGGGATTGACCGTCACATAATAACGCCCCAAGGCTGAAAGGGCGTGCATGTTTTGATTCGACCGGAATTCGAACCCGCGAACCTCGGAATACGACTCGAGTGACTCAACCACCTCGCTATGCCGGGCCTACTTCATTAAAGTCTATCAAAGTAGGATAACATTATAAAAGAAAACTCTCAGACACGATGATTAGGTAACAGTTGTGCAGACTTCAAAATCGTTTTGTAAACTCGCCATGACATCGTAGTTTACTACAATTACTACGTCTTCACAACCAAATGAAAATGAAACAAAACAATAAAAGACGTGTGTAAGAGAACTAATTCTTATTTTATGTTTTGTGTCAACTGTCATGAAAAACAGAAACATGTGAAGCGGGTTGTGATAAAACCGCGTCAAGCGCACGTAATAAATGATCAATGACTGTCTAATTGTGCACAGAGGGTAAATCCTAGGTCGATGAGGTATCGTATAATCAAACAATTTGTCAAACTGTTCAGATATTTAAAATCTTTAGAAATGGACTAGCTGTAAGTAAGTGCTTGCATTAGGGTTCTGTTTTTAGCTAAAGGCAGTGCCATAATGGTGTATCATAATAAATTAAATAATGTTCTTCTGTAGGACAGTGGTGAGCCTATTTACACACAAAGCTAAAAGCCGGTGTTCAATTCCCTATTGTGGTTTCGTTCTGAAAAATAATTTGTGTAATTCCATTTTCTTTACGTGAATTTTAACAGTATCTGGTAATACTAAACCGCGTTCTAGCCTAGATTTGTTTTACAATCAAACAGGTGTTTTAATCAATGTTTCTAACGCAAAAACAAGTAAAGGTAAAATATCAACCGTCACTTCATTGTAGCTTTATCCATCTCAACCGTCACTCCATGTAGCTTTATTCATTTCAACAGCCACTACACTCTAGCTTTATACATCTCAACCGTCACTCCACTGTAGCTTTATCCATCTCAACCGTCACTTCACTCTAACTTTATCCATCTCAACCGTTACTCCACTCTAGCTTTATCCATCTCACACGTCACTCCACTCTAGCTTTATCCATCTTAACCGTCACTCCAATCTAGCTTTATCCATCTCAACCGTCACTCCACTCTAGCTTTATCCATCTCAACCGTCACTCCACTCTAGTTTTATCCATCTTAACCGTCACTCCATGTAATTTTATCCATCTCAATCTGTCACTCCACTTAGCTTTATACATTCTCAATCCGTTACCCACTGTAGTTTTATCCATTCTAACTGTCACTTACTCTAATCTTTATCCATTCTAACCGCATTTCCACTCTAGTTTTATCTATCTCACACGTCACTTCCACTCTAGCTTTTATCCATCTTAACCGTCACTTCCACCTAGTTTATCTATCTCAACCGTTACTCCACTCTAGTTTTATATATCTAAACCGTCTACCTACTCTAGTTTTATCCATCTCTAATTGTTACTCCAATCTAGTTTTATCTATCTTAAACCGTTACTCACTTCTAGTTTTATCTATCTCAATCTGTTACTCCACTCTAGTTTTATCCATCCTAACCGTCACTTCACTCTAATTTATGTATTCAACCGTTACTTCCACTCTAGTTTTATCTATCTCAACTGTTACTCCACTCTAGTTTTATCTATCTTAACTGTCACTCCATGTAGTTTTATCTATTCTAACTGTCACTTCCACTAGTTTTATTCTATTTAACCGTCACTTCCACTCTAGTTTTATCTATCTCTAACTGTTACTCCATAGTTTTATCTATCTTAATTGTTACTCCATGTAACTTTATGTATCTCAACCGTCACTCCACTCTAGCTTTTATCTATCTCAAATTCCGTCACTCTACTCTAGTTTTATCTATCTTAACTGTCACTCTATGTAATCTTTATCTATCTCAACCGTCACTACCACTGTAGTTTTATCTATTCTCAACTGTTACTCCACTCTAGTTTTATCCATCTTAACTGTCACTTCCATGTAATCTTTATCCATCTCAACCGTCACTCCACTTAGTTTTATATATCTCAACTGTCACTCCACTGTAGTTTTATCTATTTCTAACTGTCACTCTACTCTATTTTATCCATCTTCAACCGTCACTTTCACTCTAATCTTTATGTATCTCCAACTGTCACTTCCACTGAAGTTTTATTCATTTCAACTGTCACTTCCACTCTAGTTTTATCTATTCTAACCGTCACTCCATTGTAGTTTTATCCATCTTAACTGTCACTCCATGTAATCTTTATGTATCTCAACCGTCACTTCACTCTAGTTTTATCTATCTCAACCGTCACTTCCACTCTAGTTTTATCTATCTTAACTGTCACTCCATGTAGTTTTATTCATCTTAACTGTCACTCCACTGTAGTTTTATTCATTTCAACTGTCACTCCACTCTAGTTTTATCTATCTCTAACCGTCACTCCATTAGTAGTTTTATCCATCTTAACTGTCACTCCATGTAATCTTATGTATCTCAACCGTCACTCCACTCTAGTTTTATCCATCTCAAACTGTCACTTCCACTCTAGTTTTATCCATCTTAATCGTCACCCATGTAATCTTTATCCATCTCAACTGTCACTCTACTGAAGTTTTATCCATCTCAACTGTCACTCCACTCTAGTTTTATCCATCTTAACTCGTCACTCCATGTAATCTTTATCCATCTCAACCGTCACTTCCACTCTAGTTTTATATATCTCTAACCGTCACCTACTGTAGTTTTATCTATTTCAACTGTCACTCCACTCTATTTTATCCATCTCAACCGTCACTTCACTTCTAATCTTTATGTATCTCAAATCCGTCACTCCACTGTAGCTTTATTCATTTCAACTGTCACTCTACTCTAGTTTTATCCATCTTAACTGTCACTCCATTGTAGTTTTATCCATCTTAACTGTCACTCCATGTAATCTTATGTATCTCAACCGTCACTCCACTCTAGTTTTTTATCCATCTAACTGTCACTTCCACTCTAGTTTTATCCATCTTAACTGTCACTCCATGTAACTTTATCCATCTCAACCGTCACTCCACTGTAGCTTTATCCATCTCAACCGTCACTCCACTCTAGCTTTATCCATCTTAACTGTCACTCCATGTAATCTTTATCCATCTCAACCGTCACTCCACTCTAGTTTTATACATCTCTAACCGTCACCCACTGTAGTTTTATCCATTTCAACCGTCACTCCACTCTATCTTTATCCATCTCAACCGTCACTTCACTCTAACTTTATGCATCTCAACCGTCACTCCACTGTAGCTTTATCCATTTCAACCGTCATTCCACTCTAGCTTTATCCGCTTCTTCTTCCTCTTTGTGTTTTTGGAAATCATCAATCAAAGACGTAAGTTATTCAACAACGCGCTATTCCTGTATTTATAATGATATCCAACATTACACTAATAAATGAAGGGGTCATTCCTTTACGTGAGTAAATCCATCAATTAGTACTCTGAAGAAGAAAATCCAACCTTTAGAAAGCGCTTTCTTTATTGGTTTTTGTTTTGCTTTTTAATTGTGTTAAAAATTATCTAATTAATTACTGTTATTTTATAACTTTTCTCTTGTGGTCCAGTGCATGATTTTATGACTCAGAAAATTGAGGCAAAGTGTTAAGTCGTAGCTCTGTTCACTTGTTTTAGTGTCTGATCACTGTATGGAATGGAGTTTTGTAACAACTGGTACATGAGAAGAGAGCTAACAACTGTAGTCAGCGCCATCTGCATCATTTTGCCACTTAGCTTCCCTAAAAGAATAAACTTCCTCCAGTATGCCAGGTAACTAACTGAAAGATCTCAATTTTCTAGATGAATGAAAACTCTGCTAAAGTTAAGAAATAATAGTAATTTTAGAAATATTTAAAAAAAAGGGAACACTGTATTTAAAACAACAACAAAGAGTTCGTGTATGTGTAATGCCTTGGTGCTCGTTTAATGGCAAAGTTTTAGCCTATTACATAAAAGGTTTTAAAATGAGGAATTTTAGAATTTTTGTGAAATCGTATTGGGACGTTGTTGCTGTTTTTACAGTGTTGTGTTTTTTTTTTAATTTACTCATGAAAGTTTTAATATGTGAAATAAAAGTGAAATTTTCGGTCCAATGAGCATAACGAATCATTAAGAAAGTGATTTATAGAAGCAGGCATAACCAGTTTTATTGTTTGCACTGTAGTCATAGTGATTTTACAGTGGAAAAAATATTACGAATGTTTTTTTCTCTCTTCTTTCTAGTTCGTTCGGTGTCGTTGCGTTGTTGTATGTGGTCTTTCTGATTATATACGAGTACTTCGCTGGAAATTATATCCCTGGTGTAATAAAAACAAGCTTTACATCCTGAAAGACATGTTTTAGTGGTGGTACCACAATCTGTTTTGCTTACGAGGTACGTTGGAATCGAAATCAAAACAGTTCAATAATGTGTTTGGCATCTAGATTATCTGCGTTAGTAATAATTCGGAACGGTTGAGAGACAAAGTTTCGCTTTACCGTATAATGGCAACTCAAAGCTACGTAGTACGAGAGAGGGTGAAAAGAAACCCCGTACACGTGTATTGTTGTGCCTGTCTAAATCAAACCCGGTATCCCCTCGTAAGCAGAGAAACTCTCAAAAAGGGGTCACCCCCTCTCTATTTCTCTCCCAACCCCATCATTGGCTACTCAAAAGCATTTCTATAACGTTTCCCATCACTTGGCTACCGTTTTATGACAACAAATTTCTATTGTTGACCATCGCACGTCAGTCAACTTTACCCCAAGAGCTCAGTTCAAAATTACTGTGGAATTCCTAATTCATGTCTTTTTGTTTCTTTACTCAAGATCAATATAAATTTTCAATTTCTTCGTCTCAACTTCTATTAATTCATTATTGTTTGTTTGTTTTGAAGTTCACGCAAAGCTACTGAGGGGTATCTACGCTAGCTGTCTCTAATTTAGCAGTGTAAGACTAGAGGGAAAGCAGCTAGTCATCACCACCCACCGCCAACTCTTGGGCTACTCTTTTACTAGCCAATAGTAGGATTGACCTAACATTATAACGCGACCGGGTTTCGAACCCGCGACCCTCGGATTACGAGTCGAACGCAATAACCCACCTGGCCATGCCGGGCCTTAATTCATTATAGCGCTATGACCTATTATTTAGGGAACAACTAGCTCGTTACAAAGTCATCTTAAACAGTTTTAGCATCTTACAAACTAGTTTCGTAAGTTGCACTTAAAAGATGAAAAGTTGACTTAACATGTCGATTAACTATATAAACGAAACGTAAGATTCCCAGCAGTAGGACGTAATTCTGTAGTTGTTATATGCTAAAATAATGTTCTCTAGCCCGAGGTGAGCACAGTTCATAGACACACTGTTGGCGTTTATAACTATTAAAATCGAAGATAATCAGTTTTTATTTATGTAGAGGATCGAACCACGTGATAAACCAATACAAAGGAATACCTTTATACCTATATTAGAAATATATATATATATATTCAAACATCTGAGCACGCCCTCTACATTCCTACACTCAGTTACACAACCCCTTCAAACATGTGGTCAGCTATCGGTCAGTTTTGTTTAGTTTCATTAAACAGTAAGGTGTTTATGATATAGTATATGCGTCAACTAACTGTATCGAGCAAAATACCTTCTAAAACGCAGTTTCTCAGAAATATTGGATTATTTCGTTTTATGGTTTTAACAGCTGGCAGTTCTATATGACCATACAGTACATAAAGAGCATTGTTTTAACGTTTTGTTTGTTTCAGGCACAGTGAGTACATACGATTGTAAACACTACTTTCTTTTCAGTGCCATGTTAGTAGTGTCCCGATATACTCTTGTTTAGCAGACAGGAGGTTACTCACTTTTCTCCGAACCGCTCTTGTGGCCATAACTTTGTGTGCCTTCACTTATTCTGTGGCAGCCGCAACAGGATATCTGACCTTGGTTCTCGCGCAACTAGTGACATCTTGGAGTCATACGATGCCAAAGATACAGTGGTTATGGTGGGAACTGCTGCTTTGGGGCGAAAATGTTCACTAACTACCCCATGGTGATGTTTTGTGGAAGGTGAAACGGTTCTAATAGTATATATTCGAGATATTTTTTCTCTTATTTTACTTTATTAAAATTTCTGTTTTATGAAAATGGTCATTAAAAAATTTCTTCGTAGCTTAAAGTTAAATAGTTTAATTCCAACGCATGATCTCCTGCCATTTTAGCTCTCAGACGACAGACGGGATGACGAATTCTGACAAAAACAAAAAAACAAAACGAGTGAACAATATAAACAGGATAGAAACCTAAAGATAATTTATTTCGACTTGAAGTTTCTATGTAGCGTAAATAGCCATCAAATGTTTAATGTCAATTTATTGTTGTTTATTTATTTCGTTTAAAACTACACAGGGTCTATTCTTGCGAATCTGACCATAATTTTCAAGTGACAAACTAGAGAACAGCTATTAACAGCACACACATTTTTTTTCTTTAATTTCGCACAAAGCTACTCGAGGCCTATCTGTGCTAGCCGTTTCTAATTTAACAGTGTAAGACTAGAGAGAAGGCAGCTAGTCATCACCACCCACCGCCAACTCTTCGGCTACTCTTTAGGATTGACCGTAACAATATAACGCCCTCACGGATGAAAGAACGAGCATGTTTGGTGCAACGGAGAATCGAATCTGCGACCCTCAGATACCTTTCAGCCGTAAAGGGCGTTATAATGTGACGGTCAATTCCATTATTCGTTGGTAAAAGAGCAGTCCAAGAGTTGGCGGTGGGTGGTGATGATTAAGTTGCCTTTCCTCTAGTCTTACACTGCTAAATTAGGGACGGCTAGCGCAGATAGCCCAAGAAATATATATGCAAAACGGCTCGTTTGGGTTGAGAAAATATTTTACATAGAAGAGCGAACAACGTTTCGACCTTCTTCGGTCATCGTCAGGTTCATATATATTTCTCTACAAGTGGGTTTTCTCGACATCACTGATTATTATTTCAGAGAGCCCAAGAGTAGCTTTGCGCAAAATTCAAAACAAACTGTTCATGTCCAAAAAGATAAATGATGCGTTTATTACAGTGGAATTGCCAACATTAATTTGAAACTTGGTTGTAGTACCTTTAAATAAATTACATTCTTTCTCAGGTACTTAGAAGGGTTTTGATGTTCTATTATCAGAATCTAAATTTGGTAACTAACAAACAACTTGGAATAAACTTTTGAGAAACTTCATCAGTAATACTTGTGTTCTGACCAACATTTTGCAGGACAGCTCTTGACGACCTTTACACTCAAACAAGAGGCATATCAGTGGACGAAGCAGTGAAAAGTGAACGATGTAGGAGAGTTATAATTGCCCTAATCTGGTTTAGCAGTTCATTAACCTTAGCTCTACTAATTCCTAACATTGGAATTTTAATTGAATTCGTAGGGAGCCTAGCAGCAATTTTCATCTTTGTTTTCCTGGTAGGTAATGCTGGCAGAATATTAATTTTGTCTTCTCTAATAACGTTACTTTCGTTCTACTTACAGACACGTATGATTAAAACATGCTGGTTTAACAAAAGATGGATTGTTACAATTAATAAGGGTTTTCTAAATTTTGTCTCTCATTTTTCCAATTACACTGAAAATAGATGCGAGTTCGTTTAAGATTGAATCTATACGTTATGAATGTTTATTGATCATATAAAAGAATATAAAATAACAGCAAAGTTAGTTATAACGATTATAATGTGTAATATGCCACCTCATGGGCTACTCCTTTACGAAAGAATAGTGGAATTGACCGTCACATTATAACGTTCCTACGGCTGAAAGGGCGAGTATGTTTTGTGGTATGGAAATTCAAACCCGCAAATTTCAGATTTTAACTCAAATGCCCTAACCATCTGCCCATGCCGGGCGTCGCCTATCGACCAAATCGAATTTATTTACTATGGAAATACGTTCGGGTTAAAATGTTCGTGAAATTTGTTTGGAAAAATAAGTTCTTAAATTGTGTACTAAGAAAATAAAGAAAAGTACTATGAAGTACTAGATAATGGTCGCACCAAACATGCTCGCCCTTTCAGCCGTGGGGGCGTTATAATGTGACGGTTAATCCCACTATCCGTTGTTAAAAGAGTAGCCCAAGAGTTGGCGGTAGGTGGTGATGACTAGCTGCCTTCCATCTAGTCTTACACTGCTAAATTAGGGACGGCTAGCACAGATAGCCCTCGTATAGCTTTGTGCGAAATTAAAAAAACAAATTTTTTAAAATAACAAACTAGATAATGGTATCCTTACATATAGTATAACACAATAATATTATCATTATCTTTTAGCCAAGTGTCTACTGACATCTAAAGGTGGCATAAAAGTTACCAATTCTCCTGAGCACTATGTTGTTGTTGTTTTTTACAACTGTTTCCAAAGTAACCTTTTAACGAAGAATCATATGTTGTTAATTGGTTGTGAGTCTGGATTACGTTTTACATTTGAAAGTTTTGTTTGTCAGATGCAATAAAGTATTTTTTGCAGTAAACATATAAATCCTGATACACGTTTTAAAATAGTTTTTTTTATGCTATAGATATTTTAAATTTGAAGTAACTTTAGCATGGACGCTAGTATTAGCGTAGCCACAAATGATCCCCTCGTGTAAAACTAACTGAGTCCCCTTTTGTTCTGGGAACTCCGCAATTTCTGGGCTGCGGGGGCATTTTATGTCATTGGCCCGATGATCTGTTAGCGCTTTCGCATTACAAGTAACCATTCATGCTGCCCAAACTGGAAATTTTAATGACTTCATAATGATTTTGCTGGTAAAATGACACATGTCCTTAAAATTTATTTCCATGTCCTTAAAAGACGTAGTATGAAAATATATTAGAATTTTATGTTTATATTGTTGTTTTGAATGAATCACAAAACTACACAATGGGCTATCTGAGCATTACCCACGACGGGTATCGAAACCCGGTTTTAGCGTTGTAAGTCCGCAGACATACCGCTGAGCCACTGGGGGCTTATGTTTATGTATGTATATTTGTAGAATGCGTACTTAGTTTTAGTTTTAGTGATTAGTGATTTTTCCTAGTTTTAAAACAATTGTTTAAGAAGATAACAAAATAACTTTCTTACTTTAATTCTTACTTATTACTGTAAACCACGTAATTTGATAAACAATAAATCCTTTTTTCAATTTAGGTAGCTGTAAATTTGATTTATTTCATAATTTTTCATGATGATCAAAAAAATATGTTCTCTTCTTTCTAGGATTGTGCCTTTTAAAGGTAACACTAAAGAAGGACCCATGTCTTTCTGGTTTGAAGAACAAGTTTCTAGTATTATGGTCAGCATTCTTTCTGACCATTGGAACATTTATATTTTTCTTAGTGTTAACACAGGCTTTGATTAAAGACATCTCTGGCAAGTCTGCATCAGGGAAACCTAACCCGTGTCGAGAGTAATTATGCTGAATTATACAATGTTTTTGTTGTTTTTGAAGACTATTGTCACTTATTGCCAAGTTTGATGTTCCACATTTAGTTCAACGTTTCTTCATGGTTTAGTGAAACCAAATTAAGATTAACAGTACACTGGACTTAGAACAAAAGTCACCAAAGTTAATAAAATAGAACTCCACACTAGCTTGTTAAAAGATCTTAATATTTAAATTCATTAAGTATAAACCTTAATGCATTGGATGTTTTCTCGCACAGAAATGACCAAAGTCGCTACACTGTGTAGAGTAATCGTGTAGAGTACACAGTGTACAATTACCTCTTGTCAAACGGACATGATGACAGAACAGAGTAAATTTGTAAGAGTGATGCTCCCATTTTATGTTTCACTGTTGTAACGTATATATTTTAAGCAGAATTAAAACTTGATAAATTTATCTATTTTAAGACTCGCCAGAAATGTTAAAGTTCAATTTGAAACTAGGACTAATAAAGAAACAAATAATATTACTGGCATGGTGTGACGTTTATAACTATAATATCACATAGTGACTTCTAATTGCTTGAACCCAAAATTTAGTGGTCTACAGTGCTTTGATTAAATCACATTTATATCTCTTTTATCTAGTTAAGGAGAGTACATTGCCTGTGAAATTTCGTTATAATGGCGTCTACTTGCACACCATGTTCACTTTGCTAAAATGTATTTATAAAGCATATATATATATATATATATATATATCATTTACGCAGTTCTGAAAGATTAAGTGGAAAATTTTGCAGAGATTGGTTAAAACACAGCCACAACAAAATGTTTCAGTTTTACATCTAATATTTAGAAAGAGAAAGATATATTAATAATCTATAACTGATCGATTGTATGTATATTTTGAAGTTATCCTACACAAATCTGTACAGCGTACTGCATGCTTGATTCCTCACATCATTATTACGAACGACGAACATGATAATGGTTCACAATAAGGAACGCAAAGAATTGAACAAAACCTTAATTATGGCATAATACAACGTTCGAGTGAAAACCACTATAAACACTACAAACTCAGTTCAAACAATAATTTAAAACCTTTACTGTTGTCCACTTAGGATGTACACATTTAGTAAAATAAAATCTACTCCAAATGTTTGCATTTATTAATATTATTCTCTTGCCAGACTAGAACAAAAAAAACTTTATACATTGTACGTGAACCGTTTGTAGAATACTAAATAAGGTAGTTTGAAGATCGTAGGGATATTTAAAGTTTTACTTGTTTCTATATTTTACAAAAGCTGGAAAATGTTATAATTCTAGTCTGTTATTACTTAAAGTTAATCTTTGTATGAACATTTGGTATGTTTTTTGTTGTTGTTTTCAATAAGCTTAGGTACAGGCTGAAACACGAATTACCATACAATAATAGATGAAAAGTAAATGACTGTTACATGTGGATATTCAATGTTTTGTACAACATTTGTTTCTTTGTTTTTTAAATTTGCGCAAATCTACATGAGGGCTATCTGCGCAGGGTAAGACCATCCACCGCCAACTCTTGGGCTACTCTTTACTAACGAATAGTGGAACTGGCCGTCACATTATAACACCTACCATGGCTGAAAGGGCGAACATTTTAGTACGACAGAGATTCAAACCTGTGATCCTCAGATTGTGAGTCGAGCGTCCTAACCACCTGGCCACGCCGGACCGAATTACCTAATATACAATTGTATATTTAAGAATCCCACCCCTACACAAAGGAAGGATTGGTTTGGTTTATTTTGAATATCGCGCAATGCTACACGAGGACTATCTGCGCTAGCCGTCCCTAATTTAGCAGTGTTAGACCCTCAGATTACGAGTTGAGCACCTTAACTACCTGGCTATGTCGAGCCACAAAGGAAGAAAGTGAAAAAATAAATCAGTGTACATAGTATTAAATTTTATTACAGACATTCGTGGAACAGTTACTTTGAAAGACATGGAAGTTTATTTGAAGCCATGGTTTAGACGTATATAATATGTTTGAAGTGGCTAATTTTACAAGTGCTTACTGAGGGTTGTGTCTTAATCTAGGAATATATTTGCCTAGTGATATACATTATACAGAGAACTGCAAAAGTATTCAACCTCTACCATTTTATATATGTAAAAACGGCTCGTTGAGAAAATATTTTACGTAGAGGAGCGAACAACGTTTCAACCTTCTTCGGTCATCGTCAGGTTCACAAAGAAAAAAAAGGTAACTGACCGGAAGCTGACCACATGTTTGAAAGGGATTGTGTAACTGAGTGTAGGAATGTAGAGGGCGTGCTTAGATGTTTGAATATATAATTTTATATTATTTATTTTATCATTATTATTTATTATATTATAATATAATATTTTTCTCTACAAGTGGGTTTTCTCGACATTACTGAATGTTACATTTTGAAGAACTAAAAATAATATAAGCTTTTTTTAAGGAACTTGTTCTTATTGAAAACTCTAATGATCAAACTAAACACTGTTATGCGAGGAGGAGATTGAATATCAGCAAAACCTAAAAAAAATATATAAATTGTATGTTTGGTTGTTATTAAGCTCAAGGCTATACAATGGGTTATCTGTGATCTGCCCATCACGGGTATCAAAACCCAGAGATTAGATTTGTAAGTCCTCAGACATAATGTTGTACTATTGGTGGAAGCATATAAATTTGTTGATTGGATAAGTATTTAGCCTTTGAAGTCAATAAACCGCTGTGGGTCTTTATTGGTCTCTACCAGCTTTCACAATGAAATGGTGTAATTTTGCCATTTTTTTTTTTTTTGGCAAAATTGCTCCAATTTTGACAAGTTCGTTGGAAATCGTTAGTGGACTGCAAACTTCAAGTCCTGCTATAAATTTTCTATTGGATTTAAATCAGGAATTTGACCGAGCTATTCCAATATTTATTTTCTTATTTCAAAATCACACCAGTGTGGCTTTGGTCTTGTAGTTCTGATCATTGTCCTGGAGAAAATCAAATTTTTAACCCAGTTTTGGATCATTGGCTGACTGAAATAAGTTTATCTCTAGGATTCGCCTGTACTTTGCACCATCCATCTTCTCCTCAATCCTGAAAACTTATCTGATCATGAATATCATCCATATAATATGATGCTGCCACCACCACGTTTGACTGTTGACCGGGTGAGGTGTTTGTTTGGCTTTCGCTCGTCGTAACACTTTGTACTTGTAGACCAAAAAGCTAAGTTGTTGTATCTTCTGATCACAAAATATTCTGCCACATATTTGCAGTATTATTTACAGCTTTGTCAAAAACTCCATACAATATTTAAAATTATTATTTTTCAGTAATGGCTTCTTTTCTTGCCTCTTGCCCTTTCGAACTACCTTATTTAGGGGCCGGGATATTGTCAATGCATGAGCACTGACTTCCATCTCAAACAGGCCCGGCATGGCCAAGTGGGTTAAGGCGTTCGAATCGTAATCCGAGGGTCGTGGGTTCGAATCCCGTTTGCACCGAATATGCTCGCCTTTTCAGCTGTGGAGGCGTTATAATGTGACGGTCAATCCCACTATTCGTTGGTACAAGAGTAGCCCAAGAGTTGGCAGTGGGTGGTGATGACTAGCTGCCTTCCCTCTAGTTTTACACTGCAAAATTAGGGACGGCTAGCGCAGATAGCCCTCGAGTAGCTTTGCGCGAAATTCAAAAAACAAACAAACCATCTGGACATAGAACTTTGCAAACTTTTAAAACTTGCTGTTGGCTTCACAGTGGCATTTCCAAACTAAGCAACCGGGAAATAGGAAATCGTTTCAAACTGATTCAGAGTTACTGAAGCAAAGAGGATGCATACTTCTGCAAGGCACTGTATACAGAGAATTTAGTCACATAGAAACTATAAATGCTCACTATATTCTCAAACAAGTTTCCATGGTATTCTTCAGCAGCAGCTAAATATTTTAAATCTCGAACTAATGTGTTCAAATAGTAAATAGCTACAGTAAATCATCATGGACCATATCAGATAGCAATTAGTACTTAATATGTTTATCATCATTGCAGCATATAGTTAACGACCATATCAAGTAATCCTTTGCCCACAGTTAAGCCAAAAAAAGCCAGCAAATAATATAAATAAAAAGTAGGAAATTTAAAATCTACAAATAGGAATAATAAAAAATATAAAAAGGTTCGGACACAAGGCTAGATACACTGTAGACATAATTTATTCAAACTTCAAATCTTATTTTTATTCTACCAAACACTGTTCTAGGTAACAGCATGGTGCTAAAATAGTAGTCATAGTATGAGTAGATAATGGCTACAATATCTTAAGCCTAAGTTCCTTATTTTTACGATTGCTATTTGCAGGCTTATTTTTTAATTCTCAATTTTTATTTATCTTGGACTTAAAGAATATGGTTTAGTGTCCGTAAGTTATGAGTGTTTACTGTTTACATGTTGAGAACACCAAATATATATTATTGTAGTATCAAATAACGTTAAAAACGTATGCAAATAATTATATGAATGTATAGTCTAGACGTATAACAGTGACACAGCGATGATGGACGATTCGTTTAATGATTAAATGATGAACCTTATAAGCAAAAACAAATGTGGAAATGTAGAGAGTCTGCTTAACGACTTAAATGTTTGTTCAACTGAATGTGTAAGTTCTGGAAAATGCTCTAAAAACAAAATTTTCCATCTTTGTCATCTTAGTTCTGTTATGATATATTTATTAAAGTTTCTGAAAATTATACATACTATATTAAATATTCTTATAGAAATTAAATTAGCTGCAGATGTTATATATATATATATATTAAATTCCCCACCATGCGTTAAAGTTTCAATCCCTTTGTTAGGAGTCTCAATGTTAATATGTTATTTGTTTTATCTTCTACAGACATTAGGTATTAGGCATTAGGGATTTGAGATATATAATATAAGGGAGAAAATTGTTTCGTTTTTGACATTTAGGCAGAGTCATACAAAGAGTATCAGCGCCAACTTGTACTTATTTTCAACCAATCGAATATAAGAAATGCAACTAATTAACAGCTTCCACCGCCATCTCTTTGGTTAATTCGACCAAATAATAGATTCACTGGCTTTGGGAAAACTCTTTCATTATGGTATACACGTTAAATTTGTGGTGGACAGATCGCAGGTAACCTATTCTGTAGTTTTGCATTAAAAAATTACACGCCAAGAATTTGTTATACATTATGTTTTATATTGGCAAAGGGAACGCCGACGAAACGTTCTTGCTTTTAATTGTTATTCATATTTTTAATTATTCTAGTTTTTCATCCAATATTTTGAAATCCTTCAAACAACATATTTTAAAAAAATTAATAATGATTATGAAAAGTTAAAAGGTATATTTATACAAACTTTTATAAAAGAAAAAATATAAACTTTCTGATTTAAATAAAAATTGTAATTATTTTAATTTTATTGCAGTATGTTTATTTTGAAGGTAGCGCTTCTATCTCTAATTGAGTTCAGTAGAACTGGGAGGGATTTGGTGTTTGACAGATAAAGTTTAGTTAAGGAAATTTTGTTTCTTTGTTATCTAGCATTAATAAACATTAGTCAAGTAAATAATGAAGTGGAAGGTGTAATAATAATAATTTGTTAAGTATATTTTACACTTATTTTTAGTTCTATTCGAAAATTTGTTTTTAGCTTCAAGTTGAAAGCTCAACATGTCTGTTCAATTTCAAACAAATGAAGCATCACGTGAAAGCTTAAATAGACCAAAATATGATGAAACAGTTGATGTACGCCCACTCCCGTTGTTTTTTTGTGATAGCACTAGCAGTGTTGAACTGACAGATGAATTTTCTTCTTCTACAGAAAGAGATATAGTAATGAGCAATTTCAAGCAACAGCATAAAACTAAAGGTTTGTGGAGATATTCTTACTAATAACTATAAATGTTTTGAATGATTAATTTAAAGCAGCGGTTTTTAGTTTATATTGTTCTTGATTATTAGTGTCACTGTTGTTACTGCTTTTACCATTAACTCTTTCAACTTAATAATATTTAAAGAAAGATTTATCAAAATTAACTGACAAAGTATTGAACTTTCAGTTTAATTTTTTTTGTAGTAACAGCATATCATTCTAGCAGTTACACTATAAAATCTCACTTTTAATATCTTTTGTTTTACTTGTGTATACTTTAAAGTTAAAGGATCATTTGCACATGAGTTTTACCACTGAATGACTTGCTGAGTGTTTATGATAATTAATGACACAACCTCTCTAAGTAATGTTGACATATGTACTTAGTATAAAAGTTGTTTTTTGTCAAAACAGTTAAACTTTTAGCAGTTATTATAGAAAAAAAAAATTGTCAGACATAACAAAGAATTTTAGTATACTGTAGTAAATATCACAGTTAAATGTCTGGATATGTGACACTGCCACTGAATGCAGTTGGAGTTTTTTCTTTTACTAAAGTAAAACATTCAAATAATATCAAAAATGTTAAGAGCATAAGGAATTTGTGTTTTGGTATAAAAATATGATTTTATACAGCTGGATAGGTAGAATAGTTTAAATACATTTGTATAGTAACAATTGCAAGATGTAGTAATTTAAAGGATTTAGGACACTGGAATCAGTATATGTTAATCTGTTTTGGGATTAGGCAGAATCTGAATGGACAAGATTATTTGTTATCTTGCTTTTTTTAATCTTTAACAAAATGTGGTTCTTTTCAAAAACTAACAATTTTTAGGAGGCTTACTTCTGCCTCTTTAGTCTTTTAGCTTGAAAACCTAAATACAAATAATTGATTTTATTAAATCAGTCATTTGGTGGTAAAATAAAACTGGAAAATATTTATGTTGTATAACAGTAGAGTTTTGGGAATTGTTTTACTTATAATGTAATTAAATTTCTAATTCATAAATTGTATATTTGCCTTTTTGATTTTAATTTAGTAAATATGTAGATTTGTGAGATTAATTAGACGAATCACTTGTGCTGTCTAATTATGGAAATACAAGGTTTTTTTTCTTCAACTTCATAACTTGTGTTATCCCTTTTTTAAACATAACTATAAAACATGAAACAGTAGCATAATTTTCACACTTGGAAATGAGCTTTACCATCCAGCATGGATATGGATTAGGTGGTAGAAGTGAATAAGAATTGAGGTACAAGTTCGTATTGTATAGTTATATTTGAGGTACTATAACATGGAGGTAAAGAGTGATAGTATTTTATTTTCAAAGTTCAGAAAGTTAATTTTTTTTAATTGGGCAAAAGAGAAACTAATCCTGATTAGTTGAGAATTTAAGTAAATTGAAGATTTTCATTAGGTACTGAAAAAAAGTATTTTCATGACTTTTAAAAATAGTCATGTGTATTGAGAAACTGCTAATAACTAATTGTATTTTCATCTTGATAAAGGTTTCGCACAACACAATAATAATGTAACTTATATTGTTGCCCTAGAAAATGTCATCAGATTAAATGAAGGCTAGATTGAACATTTCTTTAAAAAGAAGAAAACAAATTGAAAATAGGAAGAATAGTCTCATAAGTGAATAATCAGTTTGTTGAGTATAATTGATTAATGAATGTAACAATTAATCAAATAGCAAATTTCCCTAATTGCATATCTCTACTTCAGATTCATTAACTACTTTTGTTTTACAAACCATTCTTATTAGAACAAGTATTGAGTGGAAATTTTTTGGGCTCATTTAGCTTTTGTTTGGAAAGAAGGAATGAGTGTTCCCTGAACTTGCTATAAGTATTTTGCCTTAATAAATATTTGTTTTATTAATTTTTAACAAATGTCAAAAATTGTCTAATTGTCACTGTATGCAAAGTATACTTTTCTGTCAACTGATGTACCTGTATGATGTTTTGACCTCAATACAAGACCAAATATAATAAGTGTTTTGGCATAGTGGAAGTCATCTTCAGCTAAGACAGCTTTATTTTTTTTAAGGGGGTGGTTGTCCTTTGGAATGGGTTGCCTTCAGATGTGGTAGATGCAGTTACTTTAAGAGTTTAAGAGAAGGCTTGTTGAATATGTGAATGATAAGGGCTGGTTTTGAGTATTTTATTTTCAGAACTTATTTAAAGGAACAACCCAGGAGGACCAACAAGTCTCGTGTTTTCCATGATTTAATTCTTTGTGTGTACAAGGTGGGTGAATTATAAACTGTGTGTTATGGAAAGATAAAATTTGTATTAACAAAGTGTTTGTATCTGTGAATTTTGTACTCATCTATGTAAAGCAAGGACACAATACAGAAAAAGAATGACAAATTTGTATCAATTTGAAGATTAAAAAAAAGAAAAAGTTGTTTACCTTAACATGATTCAAGCTGTCTAAACATTATAGCTATCAAAGTCTAACCCTTAAATGGCAGCCATCATCAACTGATGATGCAACTTACAACATTACTGCTGTTTAAGGGTTAATAGTACTTAATCTTGAACGTGGTTAGAACAACAGTAGTTAGTGCTTAAATCAAATATCTGAACAAGTAAAAAAAAAATCCTACCAGTAAAACAGGTAAATATCACAGATAATAGTAAGTGAAACTAAGGGGATTGTTTGAATATCAACAGTCAGTACATTTATTTTTCTAGTGAATATATTAACATTAAATCCTTCAGTATCATTCTCTGTTTTCAGTACAGAATTACTGTTTTGTACAATTGATGCTAAATGTTACAATTTTTTTTTTTCTTTAATTAGGGTCCAGTTGGTATGCTGCTGTTTTCCTGGTTGTCAATGCTGCTCTTGGAGCTGGACTTCTTGATTTTCCACAGGCATTTGATAAGGCTGGAGGAATACTTGTATCCATTATAGTTCAAGCAGTGAGTTTGTTGAAAATGTGAAACTAGCTTTCAGATATTTAATTCATAAATGCTAAAGTAATCATAGAAAAATAGAAGGATTTACTGTAACCCACTTTACTGTTTAACTATGAGCATACACAGGTGAATTCCTTGTAAGGAAGTTATTTTATACTTGTGCAATTGTGTTGCAGTTGGTTAAGTTAACAGTTTCCAAGTAAACATTTATTGAGTGCTTTAGTAAATCACAGTGTGATTTATTTAAAAACAAAATGAATCAAGCATTTCTGTGGTAATTTATGGCAAATAATTGATTTGGGGCAACTTGAGGGTGCTGAACTAGAACCTTTTGTTTACCTGCCTGGTAAATGGCTTCATCACACTCAAAATTGAAAAATAAAATGAGGGCCATTTACCCCTGATGTTTGGTTATATATCTTTTATTATATAGTTAAATATTCTTTTAGTATGCAGTTTGTGAATAGTTAGCTCAAAAAATGGTCATTACAAATCTAAATTTTTCTCTTTCTTCCAAACAAACTGAAAAAATAACCAAAAGGGATCCTCAAAGACTGCATGTATTTATGCATATGGGCTGTTATTTCAATGTTTCATAATTGCATTGAAACACAAAGTCAACACTCAGTTGTAGAGGATAACTTTTAATTATATAACATAGAAAACCTTATATATAAGGAGAAAAACTAGTTGTTAATGTTCGTACAACAACCTACACATTTGCAAGCTCCATAGCATCCCATCTTTATCTCTTAACACTTGTATCCTTGTTGATTATTTTGTCTTGGACTGACACATGGTCAGTTCTTCACATACTTGTGGTACTGGAGATAGAGGGAACAGAATGAACTATAACTGACCATTTTCAAGTACCCAGTTGTAATCACTCACAGTGGGAGGTGTGTTGAAATAGAATGTGTACTTGTAACCAGATAAAAACCTTGTAGTGTACTCTCATGATATAAAACTTAAGAGAATCACAATTTGGAGGTAGTTCGTCTAACTGCGAAAATTTTCTAAACTGGACCACTCTTTTTTGGTTAATGCTGTCAGCTTCAACAGCAGGTTAAAAATGTTACATACTAGATTTTCAACATACTTCATCATTTCTGATGTCATAAGGTCAATGCCAAGACTGTCTATGAGTGTACTGTGCTCTGAAAAGTATCTCTTAACTGATTTCTTGGTATGGCCTGACAAAACGATGTTGAGTGCTGCTGTGTGTGTGTGAAATAGCAGAAGATTGGATAAAATGCATGGCAGTTATTAAACACACAAGTTTATGAATTGGAATACATTGAAATAAAAATCACCCCAGTATGCTTGATTTTCACCACTTCTCTGAAAAGTGAACCAAACTAAATGTACATAAGTTTCCTCTTTTTTATTTTTATGATATCTTTTCATACTTTTGGCTTTATGAATGCTTAGGATTTTCACTGACAACACCCTAACCCACTTACCTGATTTACATGATATCCCTACATTGCTGCAATGAAGTTGAAAACAAAGTAAATTTGTTGTTGTTTTGTTTAATGTGTTTAAAGCATTAAAATTTCAGCCAATGATCCTTCTAGGTCAAAGGTAATTTGCTGACATTTGTGCATGTGTGTGTGTATGTGCTTATCTGGGAATTTTTACCTGGCTACATCACATCTTGACCTTTTGCTTTTTCGTTTACCCTGAAGCACATTGCAGTATGACCGATACTCTGTTTTTTATTTAAAAAATTAGCAAAAGTTATTGATTAAAAGTCTAGAAATGTATTGGGTAGAATGTGCAGTATCTATCTACATAGCTCTAATAAAAGTAATATGTAATACATGACAGTATTTATTAGCCATTGTTTTATATTCATGTTGTCCTGCATCTTTGAAACATTTTTACTTTAAGATAGCAGAATATGAATGTAAAATATTTTTTAGAGTTTACTTGGAAAACAAGAGAATTTATTTGGATATTGCAATACTGTCATTTATGAGATAAATTCCACACATTACAAGTTTTTATTATATCCAGTTGTAAGCTATGAAACCATGAAGTAAATAGAACTGTAGCTTATCACACCAGTAATTTTATAGTTTGTTTTCTAATATTTTTGCCATTGAAACATACAATAGTAGAGGGGATGCTCTTAAAGATCCATACAGATATTTTCTAAAAGTGATTTTAAATTATTTATAGTAATTAATTTTGGGTAATGTAACAAAGTTGTTAACTTGTAGTAGTTTAAAGCATCTAGTTCAAACTACTGAAACTAAATGCAGGTTTCTGAAATAGGACTACCTCTTCTCCCCACAGTTATCTCAACCTTTATTTTCCTTCTAGGGATTGGTAAATCTTATAAAACGTGCACCAATATTTCATCCCTTTTTTTTTTGTTGTTGTTGTTGTACCATTACATCATATGCTGATCACCTGACCACTCTCCACCAATCCCTTTTGGCACATACTATATTAGCACAGGTAGCTCTCTTTACCATTGCAGCACAATCCTCACTTTCTCAATTAGTACTACACTTTTCAGTTGTTCTTTAAGCAAATTTTGAAATGTTTTTGTACTAGTTTTCATCTTCAGTTGAAATTACTTGTTCATTTAGTAGTTTCTTTAATATTATAATTTAAAGGCATGACATGTTGCCAATTTTGGCTAAGGAGATTCAGGTTTTACTTCTGTGGGAGTTGAACACTTTTGTTGCTTTTTTCCGTTTATTCTCTCTTCCTCCAGGACTTTCTTCTGGGAACACTTTTCTTCAGAGGGAGAACAATTTTGACTTGTTTTTGTTTTTCCTACAGTACCATAGTACTGACAGTCTGGAGGTTCTGCTAACCACTCATTTCTTGCATGTTATTGGTCAGGTTTTTCAAATTTTACTTGCTTTCCATTTAGCCCTTGAGTCTTCTTCCTTGCTGGGTGGAAAGCCTTGTTCTGAGTGTTATTATTTTCCTCCCTCTCCCAACATTTTTGTTCATACTCAATGTTTTTTTCTGCTCAAGTATAATCTGGAGTTGGTGTACTCTTATTCCTTTTGGCTTCTGGACCAATTCTCTTTTGCCTACCAATATGAACCCATATTTTGGTTCTCAGTGTTTATATCCTCTCCTTCCCTTGTGGAATTCTAATTCTGATGCCTTGGTTCATTTTTAAGTCCCAATTTACTGTGATTCATATTCAATTGACCAATCTTTCATGTGTTCTTTCTTCTTTACAGTTGTTGTCTCAGGTCTTCCAGTTTTTTGATCAGTTGTGGGGTGATCTCTGGATTGTCCTGTTTCTTACTATGGCATGGCTGATGGCTTCAACATTGCCCCTTGCCATTGAGAATCTTGTGTTGTTGGAATTTAATCAGGTATAATGTGTTACTTGTATGGATGAGTCTCCCCTTTCATCATTGTAGGAACTTTGTCAGGCCCCATCTCTGGACAAAAATGGCATTTGGGGGTCTTCCTTAGTCTTTGGAATTCAGGGTCAGTGTGACAAAATTGCATTCTTCCTTGTTCTTTGGTTCTTGTCTTGCCCTACTGATTCTGCTCCGTCTTTACCTGTTTGAGTGCCTCACGTTCCTTCTTCTTTGCCCTTCTCTCTTCCATACTCCCAATGTTCCTGTTCATTTTCCCATATTTTTTTCCTTCTCTTCAAGATCATGTCTTGTCCAGTCATCTAGCAGAGTCAGTTCTCCATCTTCTTCACTGTGGTGTAGAATATCTTGTTTGTTCATCCAGGTTTTCCTCCTATTTTTCTGTTGTTCCCAGAAAGATGGGAGATTTGAAACTATCATTGATCTGCCCCAGCTAAATACCTTTCTGGACACACCCCAATTCACCATGGATTCATCCTACCCCTCTCTTTGTGTATTTTCTTCCAGAATCTTTGAATGGTCAAATTCAACATAACTGATACTTACTTTCCTATCACCATTCCTTGTTATGTTTGGTTTGTCCACAGCAAAGATGTTTACAAGTTTCTTGCACGACTGTTCATTTTGACTCATTTCCTATTGTGTTCTGTTGGGTCTTTGGACTCATAATTACATGGAGACTATCTCTTGCTTACATCTTCCCAAGTCCAATCTGTCATTCACACCTGCTTCCTTCTGTGGAAGTCTGCTTGAGTGGGGTTTCTCATCTAGGTGAAGAAGTCCTTTCTCACTCCCACTCAGTACTTCATACATTTGGAGGTCCTCTTCAATTCACATCCTGGTCTGGCATAAGCTTCTCAACTTTGGCTCCTGTATATGAAATAAGCAGTCACTTGGGCTCTGTCTTTACCTTCTCTTCCTGCTCGAGAGGTTCTCTTTTGTGGATGTGGGCCTCTCTTGATGTTCTCATTCCCTTGGGTCAATCACATGTACATTCCCTTCATTTGATGCTTCTTGGCCAGCAGAACTTCTCCAATCTCTCGGATTATCCAATTTCCTTTCCTTCAGGGATCAAGACCAAATTTAATCAGTTGTTCAACAGGGCTTTTATCATGGTAGAGGTTCCACTTCTTCCACCTCATCCCAACATGCATATAATCACAGATGCTTCTTTAGTGTGTTGGGGGCTTCTCTCAACTTTCAGGAGATTTTGGGTCAGTGGTCCATTGAAGAATCTACTTACTATATCAACAATTGGGAACTGTGGGGGTTCATTGGACTCTCACTCATTTCCTCCCACCCTTAAAAAAGCAGGTAGTTATAGTTAATTTAGTTGTATCTCCAAACAAGGGTGTCCCAAGTCCAAGACCCTTTTTTTTTTTTTTTTTTTTACACTTGCCCACCTATAATGTTGGGCTCACAGCTATAATGTCAAACTCTTGACCTGTCATGTTCATGATGCTATAAATCTGGTTCCAGACTGTCTGCCTTGCCACAAGAATCTTTTTCCAATGGAGCAGTCCTTTCTTATGGGGGTTCTTCAGTGGGTGTGTTCTTCTATGGTTATGCCTCATTTGTCCTAGGAGTAGATGCATTCAGTAAGGGTTGGAGTGGCTTCATCTGTATGCTTACCCTCTAATAAGACTCCTCTCCAAAATTCTTCTTTAACACTTGCTGTGTGTTGCTAGCTGTTCTGTATTGGTCTGCTCAGTTAGTTTCTTGTAGTTTTTTGGTTTTTTCTGGAGCAGCAACAACTTTTACCTCTGTCCAGCAACCTCAATTGGACATGTTTTTTAAAAGTGGCTTTTGTCCAGTCAATTGCCTCTTCTTGGGGAATCATTACCATGTAGCTTCTTTGCTTGCTCATTCCATATGTCTTTTCTCATTGTCTGTGTATCAGCATCATTAGTCTACCTTTCTTCCAGGGATTCCTTTTTTCTTTACCTACAGTTTCTCACTTGTCAAGGTTTTTACCTGACAGTTTGATCAAGATTTGTGTGTCCACTTTTTCTAGATGTCATGCTGCTATGTCCCACACTTTGCTTCTCCAGTTTCTATAAATCTTTCTCCTTCCATTATTTCTATTTTTTTTTGTATTGTTCATTTACCCTGTCCTTTCAGGTTTTCAGATTGGTATCTTAGTGTAATTCTTTGTCTTTGCCCATTCTCCTTTCAAACCTGTTTCTTATTCTTTGTACCATCCTTTCCTTAAGACCTATTTTCTTCTCCTTCTTACTAGTGGTCATCATCATTCTGATATTTATGCTATCAACGTTTAACACATCCTTTACCATGTTTCTTGTTTTCCTTTATCGTGATTATTGCTTTCTACCCAAGACATCTGCTATTCATAAGGATTGTTTTACATTCTCTCCTTTTTTTCTTCCCTGCTATTTCCCATTTAGATTCCTGTTTTGATCCCAATCATCTTTTTGTTCTTTCCTTTCCCTTTGTTATTATGTGTCTGGAACTGAATCTTTTTGGGGGTTCCCATTCTTGCCTTTTTAACACACTTGAGTCCATCTGTTTCCTGTGATAATTTTCCTGTTACCCAAAATGGTTGGGTTCAGAAACTCATCCAACTAGCTTATCCTAACTTGTTGAGGGAAGATCATCAGCTGTTTAATGTGTCATTACACTGGATATGCCATGCTACTTTGTCTTTAGCTGCTTGGATCTACAGCCCTTTGGAAGAGGTTGCACAAGCAAGAATGTGGACAACTCACAATGTGTTCATTGCATGCTATTTGCACAATATCTCTATATCCATTTCAATCAGGTATAGTCTTCCACCTGTGGTGATTCTCTGCACATTTGTCTGCCTTTAATTGGAATGTGTAGACTTTTTTTTTTTTGTATTATTTCAGAAAGAATTTGCCTTTGAATTTCTGGATCCCACTTTGTGACGAGTGTTGCCTCGCCAGGTATGATGAATCTACTTTCTAACATTCACTGTAGACATGTGGTGTTTCTGCAAGAACACTAGATGCTTTTCTTGAGGTGTATCTGTATTTATCAGTACACATATCTTCTGAAGACTGTCACTCATGGACTTCATGAGTAAATCAGATAGGGATTTTTGTTCATTCTCACTAACCTTATGAATCTTACTGTCCAATTCTTTATGCTTTTCAAAATGGGGAAATTCAAACTCTCATTACAGTGCCTCCAGACCCTGCCCAGGTGCATCCCTCCATCCCTTTCCTTTTGTGGAGCATGGGAGTCCTTGCCACTTCATGTTCTCATTTGCTAGAGTGGTGGACTGTGGAGGCTTCCTCACTAGTGGTATTTATACCATAACAAAATTTCAACCATATGTACTCACTTGATGAGAAGAGATCTGACATCATTATGTTGCCTATTATACATATTATAGTGCTATGTCTGTTATGCAAGGTGCCTCTACTGAACGTTTTCTGCACACACGATGAACCACACTTGACATATTTCATTGTATACCAAGGTGCTTCCCCTGGATGTTTTTACACAGACAGACTTCACTTGTTGAATTTACAAACTTATGCAAGTTGCTTCAATGTTCTTTTTGCCCTTGGATCACACTTTGCATAATATGTTGTATCCCAGTGTGCTTTCCCTGGATATTTTCTGTATTTATGTATGGTCCTCAAGCTCTAGCAATGTCTTTTCTTCTTCATTGGGTGAAGAGCATACCTGTTCCAGAAGTAATGCTATACTCCACAGGTAATCCTCATATTTTAATTATGGCATACCTGCTTGTTTTCATAGTGGTTGCTCACATCTTGATTATTTGTTTTTGCACTTTCATCAGTCCCTCCATCCTTCTGGTGTGGGATTCTAGCTTTGAGGGAGAAAAGTAAGTACCATTTTGAAAGTTAATGTTTTCTAATACTGAAAATGTATTTCCCACTTCCCACCCCTAATCCCAACTAATTTGTTGGTGTTTTTGGATTGGTGTATACCAATTCCAAAAGTGTGGATTGTGCTGCAGTGGTAAAGAGCTATGTGTGCTAGTATAGAGGGGGCAATGTGATTGGTGAAGGGTAATCACATGATCAGCACATGTTGCTGCAAAAACTATAGGGTGTGCTGTTCATAAGATCTGTGACAACGAGAAACCCACTTGAAGTAAAAATGTATTCTCAAGACTGCTGGTATGGGTATTAGCACTTTCATTAAAATAAAGTACAGAGCAACGTTTCGACTTTCTTAGATAATCTTCAGGTTAACAAAGAGACTGTAAATGGCTACGGGATTGTGTAATGAACCATCAATCAACCTCATAATTAACAGGTTCAACTGACAGTTAAGCAACAAAGAGATAACTCTGCTTAACAAAGGACTTAACTTTGCAGTAACACCTAGAAATATCCTGTCTATTGAAATGAAAGCCTGTTTGGAAGACTTAGCTAAAAGATTAGTGATCCATTATATGCAAACTGAAAACATCACAAAACAATGGAGAACAACCACCAGAAAGAAAACAGCTTCAATATTTCAATTGACAACCAACAACCTATCTTTCCAGGTAGAACTGAAAACATCTATTTCCCCAAAACACCTCAAAAACAGTATCTTGAATAACTTTTCAAAGAAGTTTCACACAAAACCATCAACATAATTTCACAGAAAACTAAAAAAACAACTTTGCACAAAAAGATATTAATTCTATAAACAAGCTAAAACAAGACAACATCAAAATCCTGAAAGCATATAAAGGTAATGCTATAGTTATAATGATCACAAATGAATATATTCAAAAAAATGAGTATATTCATTTTTAAACAAATTTAAACTAATACACTCAAATCCAACAAAATCACATGAAATCCAATTAACTAAAATATTACTACAAATGAAAAAAAAAAACACAATCTCAGAAAACCTTTTTTCTTATCTACTTAGGACCGACTCATGTACATCAGAACTATATGGCACCTCCAAACCTCAAAAACCTGATTGTCCACTACAGCCCATAATGTTAACCTATGAATCATTTAACCTTGTTAAATACATAGCAGGGGAACTATCTAAATAAATAGCCAAAGTATGGGCAATCCCGTGTCACCAGTTCTAGCCAACATTTTCATGACACATTGAATTACAATAGATCAGTTCAGTCTCACACCAACCACTATACTGATACAGATATGTTGATGATAAATTGCTGGATTCACATCTACAGAACACACACTTAGTTTGTTTGGTTTTTCTTATCACATTAACTCTATATGCCTCAGTCAGCATTAAGCTCCTCTGTGAACAGGAAAAACCTAACCAAATAGCATTTCTCAACTTCAAGGTCATAAGAACCGATACACAGTTCAAAACAGAAATCTACAGAAAAGTCACCCATACTGGACTATATATTCTCTGAGACTTAGCACATGAAACAAAACAAAAACTCAGCATATTAAGAAACCAAATAAACACAGCCACAAAACAATGTTCACCTGATAAAATTAACGATGAAATCAACAAAATAAAACAACACTTCATCAACATCAACAAATTTCCTCAAATAAACCATTGAAAAAATTATATGCACACACCTAGACCATAAACAGTAATAAATCCCAAGATATAACAAACTACAAAACCTTACACTGCTACACACACCATATATTCTTGACATCAGTGAGAAATAAGCAACATTTGGAAAAAAGCTTACAACAAAACACAACATTTTAGTAAACACCAAATTTATTCAAAAAACCAACTACAAAACTAAAGTCCATACTGGGTAAAAACTACACTGAGAAACACAACACCAATATAATTTATAAAATACAATGCAACAACTGCCATGACTTCTATATTGGAGAAACAAACAGAAAAATGGAAACTAGGTTTAAAGAACAAAAAAAAATTTTTTTTGAACACTGCAAATCAAATAAACACAATATCACCATAGAAAACACCCAGGTACTATGTAGGTAAACAAATATAAACAAATGCAAATTCAAAGAAGCCATACTTTTACAGCAACTAATACCAAAATTAAACTAATATAAATGAACACCCTTATACCTATACTAGTTAATAACCTAACATCCACCAGCAACACTCCCTACAACCCTGTACTCATTTACACTCTCAACCCTAAGACGTGCCCGTCAACAGTCGGTTGTGAACTCTCATTGTTAACCTGAAGTTGATCTAAGAAGGTCGTAACATTGTTTTGCACTTTATCTTAATTAAAGTGCTAGTATCCATACCAGCTCATCTGAGAATACATGTTCATAAGATTTACTAATACCTAGAGGGCAGATGAAGGTTGAGATAGTTATGGGTGATAGGAGACTAGTACTTATTGCAAATACATTTTCCATGTTAGAAAATGTTAACATTAATCTACTCTAATTGAATTTGGGTAAATAATGCAGTTTGTGTTAATGGTACTTTTGATTGTTGGCTTCTAGCAATGTTTGTTTGTTTTCTGTTACAGTATGTCCTATGGCTTTTGTTTATCAATATACAACTATTAAATTAAAAGCTAATTCAGCTATATTCTGTCTGCGAGAAACTCCAATTTTCAAGCTCAAATATTGTACTTATTAAAGTTTTTCCAAGTGTGGCCAAATCTCTGTTGAATATTTGTTGCCCATACCAATCTTTGTATCAAAATGTACCAGATTACTTATTTAACAATATTTAAATTATATTGTCATTTTGGTAGTTTATTACAAAAAAAAAACCACCCAAAAACTATCAAGTAAGAAACATTTGTAGAGAACTTTATTTTAGTTATAACAGCCGGTTATGTTCCCTTGTGTTGTTGATTATAGGTTCTGATAGCTTTTGTGGTTGGTGCTTTGGTCATCTTGGCTTACTGCTCTGATAGAAATAACAGCTCAACTTATCAAGATGTTGTATTATCTGTATGTGGAAAGAAAGTTCAACAGTTATGTTCTGTCACAGTCATCCTCTATTGTTATGGAACTTGTATCACGTTCATTATCATCATTGGAGACCAGTTTGAAAGAGGTACTTTCAAATTAACTACATGCACAAGGTTCAACCCATTGGAGAGAGCCTGTTCTGAAGAATTAATGTTCACTGTAATTTAGTACATGTATCACACAAACTGACAAGAAGTAAACTTCACAAGCTTGTTATACAGAAAATCAGATTTCTTTTTTGTGAAGTAAAGATTTACTAGAGATTTATCTGTGAATTTATGAAGTCATTTTTGCTCAAACTAGTTTTGATGTATAGTAGTTTTCATTTGTAAAATAGACTTTTTTTTTCATATTTTTATATTTCATTTGCATATTCTCTAGAACTTGTGGATATTGAAAGTATTTTCAGTTAAATTGTTTTATTCTTTTTTTTTTTCCCCTATTTCTTCACCTTAATACTAACTGTAGCAAAATCAGCAGTGTAGGGTAAAATGATAACTTGAAAAATATAAAATGGTCCAAATTCCTTCTTTTTTTTTTCTAGAATAACTGCCTATGGTTTCAGATAATGGCCAGATCTAGTACTTTTCAAACCAGGGTTCATTTAGTTTTATAGCTTTACAGCTGCATTTAAGACTCTTAGAAAACAGCATTAACAATCATACCTTGTAATTTGGCTGTACTGTCATGAGTAATTTTGACTTTATTTTTTAAAAATTTTCTATATTTTAATTAGTTTTATAACAACAAAGGGAAAACATAATAAAACAAACTTAGTACCTATGTCTGTATCTTGGAAAGACAAGGCATAATAATCTTTTTTTCTTTCTTTGTTTAAACGGTGTTGGTTTACCACAAAAATGTTAAAATTTTGAATATGCAATGTAAGACAAAATGTTATCTGGTACAAGAAAATTAATATTCTAAAAGTGCTGTATTTTAATGGATTTTTTAACTAAGCAGTTGAGTGAGTTTAAAAAATTTCTACTTGCTTGTGGAGAACTTCAAAATATCAAACAATAAATCTGAGGTCATGTATTTCAAAAATCTGTCAGCTAATTGAGATAGCCTTGTAGAAAATTCAGTGAGGTAGAATCTTTTATCTTTTTGTTATAAATAATCCAAATGTCATAAAGAATTAGTGATACTTTTTAAAAAACTGAATGTGACAGGAGAGGCACAGTGTGTAGTTGTGTTTTTCTTAATATCTCAGTAAAGCAAACATTTGGGTTTATGGAACTTTATACTATATCTCAGAGTAGAGATAAAATCTAAAATGAATATCTTGGAATACAATGTTAAGTGACAGAGAGAAATTAAAATTGAGAATATGGATAAACATTTCATTTTGAAATTAAGAAGTTAAGACTTGTATAATATTGAAATTTGAAGTATTAACTAAGAGTTTATAGTTCGATTGGGAAAAACTTCCACATCCTCCTTATTCTCCAGACCTTGCTCCATCTGATTATAATCTTTTCCAAAGTTAGCAGAACTATCTTCATGAAAAAGAGCTTGGTACACGTAAAGATGTCAAAACTACCCTCTCTACATTCTTTTCCTCCAAACCCCAAGAATTTTATAGAAGTGGCGTTTAGAAACTTGTGAATTGTTGACAAGAATTAATTAATAATAATATAACTTACAATACTTATTCAATAACATTAAAAGCATTTGAAATCCTTTATCTGAACCTAAAATCAGACATTACTTTAGGGATGACAGAATGTAATATTTTTGATATATGCTTTTCAGATGTACTTAATTATTTAATCTGTGCACTTTATAGTCACAAGAAAGTCCATAATATGCAGATCATTTAGAAAGCAATGGAAAAGTCACTTATATACCAATATATCATCTCTTTGTGTTAAAAAAATGTATGCATAGTAATAGAAAATAAAAAATACCCAATGTTACTGTAGTAAAATAAATATTTATGCACAACATGCTATCTTTTAAAGATGTAGTACCTAAATGTGTGATCATCTATGCACAGTAATGTTTACTTGTAGTCTCATTAAAAGTGGAATAACAACTGATGTAATTAAATTAAAACCTAATAAAATAATGATTTCTGCATTCAGCATCCATTACTATGGCCTTACTACTGTGATATTGATAGAAGTGATGAAAGTCTTGTTTGCTAAATTTGTCAGAAATAGTTGTCATTTGTATTTAAATTTTGTTCTACTGGTTTATACATCATGTAGATAAAACATTGTCAGAGTGGTTACTGACAGCTTTGAAGATTTCTCTTTTAATACAGAAAGGAGGTTTAATGTACAATACTGAATAATAATTTCATATAAAAGTGCATTTTAAATTAAATTGGTAAAGTATGGATTTAAGATACCTTCATTCCTCATATCTCTAATGAGTTTAGTGACTAATTCATTATAAGAAATTTAGTCTGTGACTGAACTTATGCCAGACTTTAAACACAGCATCCACACCCCTTCTAATATAAAACATTTATAGTCTTAACCAAAACTCAATACTGATGGTCTAACTTCAGTTTTCTTAACAGTAAGTGTTTGTATTTGTGGACAGTATCTTACATATTACTCTTCATTTAATAAATTGTAATGATTACCTCAGTAACCTTAAAGTCACATTTTTTGCTTTCAGTTTTTGCATCACTATATGGAAATGACTTCTGCCACTACTGGTATATGAATAGAAACTTTACTATGATAACCAGCTGTGTTTTACTTATCTTGCCATTATGTTTTCCTCGGAGAATAGACTTTCTCAAATATGCAAGGTAGGTAATTCATTCTCGGTCATTGTACAGTTTAGTACCTTTGAATGTTGGTCATTTACAAGACTTTTCTTTTTTGTATAAATTTGAGCAAGTGTAAAAACTATCACCAAATAGATTAATTTTTGTAATGAAATAAAATCTTAAAATATTGGGTTTCAAAGAGTCAGTTGCTTCATTAACTCACTTTAATAATTATGGTATCCACCTAATTTGAATATTTTAAATTAAGAAATACATAAACAAAATATTGTGTAGAATCTTCACCAAAATCCCTTTTTGTGTCATTTATTATTATAAGGTAATGTCTAATATAAATTTCAGAAATGCTTACTTACCTCTGTACAACTAAAGACCTCTCACTCAACTGTCGTGGAATTTCCTGTACATGCTGTGAGTCATCAACAGACTTCTTCCCCTACACATATCTGTGTATTGGACTAGCTTGTGATGTAGTTGTCATAGTATTGTGTCCCTCCACAAATAGTCTACTGATGACATTTCCCACTATCCACAGTAATCCTCGTGAGTAGTAGCACATATTCATAGATTCATTTTTTCGTCAACACTACCTTTGTTCAGACATCTTTTTTCCTTGTTTTTTGAGTTTCTTGTCACATTAATTGATTGCCTTTTCTTTCTTCAGTGCTATATTACTTTTATCACTGTTGTATTTTCATTACTCTTTATGTAACTGTAACTTCATTTTCTGTAGCTATCTCATATCTACTTTATGCTATTTTCAACAACAATAATGTTCCATTCCTGGTGTGCTGAAAGTCGTGCAGTCTCTCATTTATGTCAAAAGTCCCTTCAGTATGTTGAGGTTTTAATCACCATTATGTCATTCATATATTTGATGGCACCTCCATATCTGTATCTTCTTCTGTGCACATTCCAACACATTGCAGATTGATCATAAACAATTAAACAAAGAGAAGGCAAAATACACCAAACTGACAACAACACAAAAGATTAACCACTTACTGGAAAACAACATCGATCATGAGAGAATGAAGTGTTAAAACCCACCTTGCCCAATTTCAGTGCCTTCATTGAAATGCAGTTTTCTGCAAAATTGCTTTGGCACTGTCTCTTTGTAGGAACTCACTTCTATATGATTGTGCCTAATGATAATGTTCACGCACATTCTGCAGAGGTCTCTGTATTGTGTACTTGTCCAATTTGTTCTTCCATTCAAGCATTGGAGAATCTGTATTTCTTCAGTCCCAATCTTCTGCAGATATCAGAGTGAAGTTTCCTCTGTGAGTGATGCCTTTCCATCTATATTAAGAGACCAGCTGAGCATCTGCTTTATTTGAAATGTAGGGTTGGGGTATTACCTGGAAGTGCAGTACAGAACATCCTATTAGGATATCTTTCAGGCAGTTTTTGGTGAATATATCTAGCTAGATATGACTTGGATTTGCCTTGAATCACAGATAAGACACCTTCCTCAACCTGTCTTTATAACATCTATCTCATGGAAGTTTTTAACCGAGACAAAATAGCCTAAAGCCCCATCCATGTCACACATAGTAATGTCCTACTGATCTTGGTGACAAGTCCCCTCGATGTGGATTCCTGTACGTGGTGAGGGGACCTATTAGAGAAGGTTCTGTACTTTCAGTTTACCTCCCTGGGATCTAAACATCCACCTGTGTTTTTTGCCATGCGTGGTAACCCATGAAGGGGAGGAGAGGATCCTGGTGGTTGAATGGTCCAACTCCAACACACCACTTTGGTCTTGAATTCCTGTAGACAGGCAGTCTTGGGGTACCCCCCCCCCAAAGGCCAATTGGCAAGTCCATTTGGGCCAGAGTCAACTGAGTGCCAGCATAGGACATCCTCAACAAGTGTAGTGGACATTATGTCCGATACTGGTGTTCAGGTATAGTGCTCACAAAACCCTGGCATTGCTCCAGTGACCTTATATGGCTCTGTAGTGCATCCCCTTGTAGGGCTTCATGGTGGTTGGGACCAGTGGGCACTGAAATATTATTTTTTTTTATTATGGATACCCCTCAAATAAAAAAAATAAACAAACATGACAGCATAGAGAAAAATCCAATTACTGCCAAATGACCATGCATTGATGACTGTGTGGTCAAACTCACAACTTGAATCTGTCCTGTGATTCTTAATTATACATTCTTTAACTGAAAAACCCATGGGGCAGATATCTCCATTTTTTATTCAGAAGGGTTTGGAATGGCTTGCTGGCTCACCTTAATCGGTAAAAAAAATTATGGTCTGGGGACATTTTAGTGGAAACAGGTTCATTACAACATTTCAAACTCCTCTTGAAGTTGAAGGCCATTGGGTTACTCCTATTGAGGTTACTCCTCATTCTACTTTGAATTCTTCTAGATGAGTTTTGTTGAGAGGGATTTAAAGACCATTCCAGAGTCAGAGATTCTTGCAGGTTTTACCAGCCAAGGTTTACAGCCATGTGCCAAATTTTTACTCATAGAGACGGGATTATGGAGCCAACAAATGTTCTAATATTAACATTTACAACATCACATTCTCCTACCATAATCAAGTCAGAATATTTGAATTGTAAGGTACAGCCTTATATTCCTAACCATGTTAGATGTTTTTGTTGTCAAGGATTTGGTCACTCAACATCTTGCCGTGTTTTCTTGATATGTGCTTGTTGTGCTGATAATGACTGTGATGCTTTTGAATGCCAGCTAGAACCTCATTGTGTTAACTGTAATGGTCCACATCCTTCTTGTTTTACTTCTTGCCCTAAATGGGTGGAAGAGAAAGAATTACAATGTCTCAAGATAGTTCATAATATTACTTACTCAGAGGCAAAGAAATTACTATTCCCAATTCCATCTTGGACTTGTGCTACTGTTATCCATTCCACTACTAGAGTAGGAGTCCAGACAGACATTTCTGTGCCTCCTACAGAATCCTTAACAGCACATCTTAATCTAGTGCCCTCCAAAATCAACAAAGTTAACAAATCAGTATCTACTTCTATCTCTGTCCCTACCACATCCAGAAGGAATCTTGGATTAAATGTACCTTCAGGACTTCTTCAACCACCAGTTCAAAAGTCATATGGGGCAAGATCTGGAAGGTGATTGGATGGCATACTTCTGCCCTCTCTTTCTATCTTAGTATTCAATGGCCATGAAGTTGCTGATGCTTAGAGCATTGCCAATACTTTTGGTGAATGTTTCTCTCATGTATCTAGCTCTTCAAACTCATCCCCTTTCTTCTTAGCTATTAAAACATGAGTTGAAGATCTGCCTCTTTCCTTTTCAACTGATCATCCCATGACTACAATTGCCTTCTTATACTGGTGGAACTAAAATTCCACTTCATCTATCTGGCAATGCATCATTTGGACCTGATGATATACATTATGAGATGCTGTGCCACATTTCTGCTGCCTCTCTTACTATTCTCTTGGCTGTCTTCACCCAGATATGGCAGGAGAATGTCTTTCCTGATGCTTGACACCAAGCTATTGCACTCCCTATTCTTAAACCTGGGAATAATCCAAAAAATACTTCAAATTGCCCTCCCATTGCTTTGAGGAGTTGTCTCAGTAAGACCTTAGAGAGGATGATTAATGCTCATCTTGTTTTGTTCCTTGAATCAAACAACCTTCTCTCACCCACTCAGTGTGGATTCCAAAGACAATGCTCCACAATGGACCACTTAATTTGCCTTGAAACATCAGTCAGAGAAGCCTTTTTGAAGCAACAACATGTTGTTTCTTTCTTTATTATTATTTAGAAAAAGCTTATGATACAACATGGAGATACGGCATCTTGCTAGACCTACACTCATACGATTAGCGTGACAAGCTGCCACTTTTTATTAAGCAATTTATAATGAACTGTCAATTCTAGGTCTGTGTGGGCTCAACACTTTCCTTTTTATATGCAAAAACGGCTCACAAAGGTGAACCTGACGATGACCGAAGAAGGTCGAAACGTTGTTCGCTCTTCTATGTAAAAGTGTTTTCTCAGCCCAAACGAGCCGTTTTTGCAAATAAATTTCTCAACAAGTGGGTTTCTCGTCATCACTGATCAACACTTTCCTGTTTTTTCTCACAGGAACTTAGTCCCTCAGGGCTGTATTCTGAGTGTCACACTTTTCATTATAAATATTAATGCCATCAGTGAACAGCTACCCCCTACAGTTGCAAATGGTCTTTTCGTTGATGACTTTCACATCTCATGCCAGTCATCAAATATGAGGTTTATTGAGCAACAGCTACAAACTGCAACCAATCATATACTTAAGTGGACCACAGCAAATGGTTTTCAACTTTCTCTCCCTAAAACTGTTTGTGTACATTTCTGCTGTCAACGGGGTATTCATCCAGATCCAGAACTTCGTATTGATGATGTTATACTTCCTGTCATCCCTGAAGCAAAGTTCTTAGGTTTTATATTTGACTGTAAATTAAAATTTATTTCCCATATCAAGTAACTTCGTGTCAAATGTATGAGAACACTGAACATCCTGTGTCCTCTCTTCCACCTCTTGGGGGAGCTGATCAGTACTCCATTTTTAAAATTTGTCGTGCTCTTATCTGATCCAATCTTGTCTATGGTTTATGGTTTTGCCAGAACCTCAGCACTGAAAATGCTGGATCCTATCCACCATCAGGGACTTTGACTTTACACTGAGGCCTTTCATACTTCTCCAGTCCAAAGTTTGTATGTGGAGTCCCATGAACCCCCTCTGTATATTTCCTCTTTGCAACTGTCTTTTATGTATGCTTCCAAACTTTGCTTTTTACCACAGCATCCTACTTGGGGTTGTTTCTTTCCATCCTCAATGGGCCACACTTTTCTATAATAGAAAATCTGCCATTGTTCCCTTTAGCCTTCATGTTTGGGTACAATTAGAAAAATTGGATATATCTTTGAATAGCATAGCAGTATCAACAGTTCAGCCTCTTCCACCAAGGCTAATTACTATCCCTAACTGTGACATTTCTTTGAGTCATCATGGAAAGCCAGTACTCCTGATTGGAAATATCGCTCTTTATTTACTGAACATCTTTCAAATGATCCATCCATTTCTATACATACATATGGTTCCAAAATCAGGTGACTGTAGATTCTGTCATGGTTTGTTACAGTTCAGTTGTAGCACACAGAATCCCCTCTACAATTTCTGTGTTCACTGCCAAATTGTATGCTATTTCTCTTGCCCTAAATCATATTTAAACTATGCAATATACGGATTGTATGATCTATACTGATTCCCTCAGCTGTTTATTAGCCCTGACATCATTCCATGTTAGTTACCATCCTATTGTTATCAATATCCAAAATAAACTGGCCCATCTTTCCCTATCATCTATCTTTGTCCAGTTTTTTGGATACCAGGTCATGTTGGTATTCGTGGGATTGAGCTAGCTGACAAAGAGGCAAAATCCATCTGCTCTGGCTCTATCACCACTGTCTCTATTCTGGACTGTGGTCCAGTTATCAAAACCCAACTATAACGCCAGTTGGCAGTCGATCTGGAGTGAGCAACGAAATAATATGCTTTACAAATCAAGCCTTCTTTAGCTCTTTGGCCATCTTATTTTCTGTAAAGATCAAAGGGAGAAAGTTGTTTTGGCTAAGCTACACATTGGTCACACTTTCTTAACTCACCACTTCCTTTTATTTGGTATTTATGCACCAATGTGTGGTATTTGTGGCACTCGGGTCATGACTGTACATATTTTATTATCATGCCATTGTTACAACCGAGAATAACAATGCCATTTTAAACATTTTTTAAGGTAGGTTTGCCCTTGACATTGACCAATGTCATTGGTAATACTGGCCACCTCACTCATGTTTTTAAATTTGTAAGAGCTATTGATCTTTTTAACTAAATTTAAGGTTTTTTTTTTTGGACTGTATACTGTTTTAGCATGATTTCTTCAACACATTCTAATTTTATTTTGACCTGAACTCAATACTGGAAAGACCAACTTCAGGTGACTGACAGCAAGTTTGAACTTAATGCTTCAGTCTTCCTGGCAGGTCTTAATTTTACATATTTTATGTATTTTTAACCTTCATTTTCGTATACCGTTATAGTCTACTACATCTTGTTTAGCACAGATAGCCTAGTAGCTTTGTGCCAATAAACAAGAAATACCTACCTACCTACCTTGGTGACAAGTTGCAATTCGGATATTTTACTTAGTTTTGATTCAGGTGGAGAGGGTATGCTTAAGGATGTATTCTTTAACTTTTCTCTTTTAATATCACATTGTGCTAAAATTTAAATTTTGACAGAGTTTGCATGAGCATTTTGTTGTTTAAAAATGAAACTTGTATTCAGAAATACAAATAAATAGCATTTATTGAACTTTAAATTGTAAGTACCTTGTTTTTTTTTCTTTCTAGTTCTGTAGGAGTCCTTGCTGTGTTGTATGTAGTTTTTCTAATTATTTACAAATACTATGAAGGTAACCATAAAGCAGGACCAATAAAAACAAGCCCTGAGGTGTGGACAGAGCTTTTTTTAGCTGTACCAGTTATTTGTTTTAGTTATCAGGTATGTGTTAATTACCAAATATCACACATGTAAATGTTAGCTATATAATATATGTTAGTGAATTCATTTATTTTTTGTGTACTATTTACTGGCCTTATAATGCAAACTTAATGATTAAACTACTATTTTGCACTTTTTCAATTTAATGATTCTTGTCGCATGATATGTTTCATTTTGTTAAACAAGTTATGAACAGTAATTAGTAGGTCTACTTACTTGTGTGCTATAATGTAACTTAAGGCTAAATTTAGGGGCCTCTTTTGGAAAGCTCCTGTTAAATGTTTTTTGCAAAAAATATTTTGGTTTTCTAAGGGGTTCTGTGAAGAATTTTACCTTTTTGGAAACCTTAGGACCTAGATGATTCCTTTGGTGTCATTCAGGAGTTGGTGAGTCCAGCAGTTTAAAATAATAGGTTTTGGGAAATCCTCAGGTTCCTCAAGAGGTGAGCTGAAAGACTTAATATTTGTGCAAACCTCAAGGTCAAGGCAGTTCACTTGTACCACTTAGCAGTCAGTGTGACTAGCTGTTTAGGTGGAGTTACACAGCACGTAGAAACTGAATCTTCTTGTATAAATTTTTTATACATACAGTATTGGAAATTATTGTAGAAAGTTGATACAATGGGCATAAAAGAAAAAGCTGAAAAGATTACTAGCAGCTAATGTACTCACCTGATGACTTAGTACAGAGTAGCCATAGAAGCTTTTTGTAGTTTGCCTGTTCCTTATATTTAATACTTTTTATTAATAAAATTGTAAATGTTATTGTAAATTTTAGTAAGTCTCCTGGAAGAAATTATTACACAGTATAATTGTTCCTCCTCTTTCATGCACCTTAGGATACAGTTTATGTTGTGAGGGATTTTCAATCAAACAGGTAGCAACACACCAGCATAATGCCTATAACAACAGAAGCAGTAATACTATTCTCATTAGTAGTTTTGTGAATGCACTCTTGGCTGTAAAGAAATAAAAGTCTGGTGGTAAATGTATAAATCAAAGTTTATGACTGCAAAAATCTGTTCCATTCAAAAGATTGAAGAAAAACTTTGGTTCATTAGAAGCTCTGTAGAAACTATGAAGAAAGCACATGAAATTAAGGTTCTTGGTAATCTAACTTAAGATATGCTCTTTTTGTAACACAATTCTGTAGGTAACCAAGCTGTAAGTATAAATGTGAATGTTACCTCGAGAAGGGCCTGACATGGCCAGATGGTTAAGGTGCTCGATTCGTAATCCGAGGGTAGCGTGTTTAAATCTCCATCATATCAAACATGCTCGCCCTTTCAGCCCCCCTCTGTGTGGATTCCTGTATGGGGTGAGGGTACCTCCCAGGGAAGGTTCTGTTCTTTCAGTTTACCTCCTCTGGGATCTAAACATCCATCCACATGTTTGCAGTGTGTGGTGACCCATGAAAGGGAGGAGAGGATCTTGGTCATTGAGGGGTCCAACTTTAACACACCACTTTGGCCTTGAATTCTTGTAGATGGGTGGCCTTGGGTCATTTGACTGGTCTACTTGGGCTAGGGTCAACCATGTACCAGTGTTGGATATTTATTCTCAACAGGTGTTGTGGACGTTGTATCTGATGCTGGTGTTTGGGTATAGTGCAGTGCTCACGAAAACCCTGGTGTTGTTGCAGTGTCCTTGTTTGGCATTGTAGTGTGTCCTCTCATAAGGCTCCTTGGTGGATAGGGTCAGTGGACACTAAAATTTCCCGTTTTTATTATGGATCCTCTAAATAAAAACTTAAATAAAATAGTGAAAAACAGTCCATAGGTAAACGATCATGTCTTGAAGATTCTGAGCAGCAATCTTCAACATCTGTAACACTTGTACCTCATTTTCGTATCCAACATTCTCTTTCAGACAAACCCTTAGGGCAAGTGTCTCCCTTTTTCATTCAGAAGAGACTAGAGGGACTCTCCAAAGTCAGTAAAGAAGCTACGATCTGGTGACATATTGGTGGAAACATCCACATCTCAACACAGTGAACTCTTATTGCATCCATAGGCAATTGGGGATATACCTATTGAGATTACACCTCATGCTACTTTGAATTCATCACGAGGAATTATTGTTGAGAGAGATTTGAAGAACATCCCTGAGTCAGAGATTCTTGCTGGTTTCTCCGCTCAGAGTTTCTGCAGTGAGGTGTATCTCCACTTGCAAAGATGGAATTACAATGCTGACCAATATCCATGTTCTGACATTTATATCACCATGTCCACCTGTCACTATCAAGGCAGGTTATGTTAACTGTAGGGTACGGCTATATGGCTGATGTTTCCAGTGTTAGCAGTTCAGTCACTCAAAGATATCATGTTGTGGTTCCTTAACGTGTGGATAAGACATCAAAGCCTGAAAGAATCTTCTATCACCAGTTCCAAAGTCATAAGGGAAAAGATTTGAAAGGTCAGTGGGCAATATAACTCTGTCCTCCTCTTGATCTTGCTCTCTGATGGCTAGGAAGTGGCTGATACCCAGAGCATTGCCGATACTCCAAGTGAAAGCTTTTACCGGGTACCTTGCACTTCTGCCTCTTCTTCCACCTTCTTAGCCATCAAGACTCGGGCAGAGCAATCACCTCTTTCCTTTTGAGCTGGTTGTCTCTTTGACTATAATCATCCCTTAACACTGGAACTCAAACTGGCCCTTCATTGGTCTGGCAGTACATCAGTTGGACCTAATGATATAAACTATGAGATTCTGTGCCATCTATCTCCTGCTTCTCTTGATATTCTTTTTATTGGTTTTAACTGGATCTGGCAGGAGAATGTTTTTCCTGATGCCTGGTGCCAGGCCATTGTCGTACCTTTCTCCAAGCCTGGGAAGGATTCCAAGATTCCTTCAAACTACCATCCAATTGCTTTGATGAGCTGTCTCTGTAAGACCTTAGAGAGGATGGTTAATGCTTGTCTTGTTTGGTTCCTTGAATTAAACAATCTCCTCTCACCCACCCAGTGTGGGTTACAACAACAGCACTCCACCATGGACCACTTGATTTGAGTTCAAACATCAATCAGAGAAGCCTTTCTCAAACGACGATATCTTGTATCAATATTCTTTGACACAGAGAACGCTTATGATACAACATGGAGGTATGACATTTTGCGAGACCTACACATATATGGGTTACGTAGCCATTTACCCATTTTTATAAAAATTTTCTTATGGACAGGAGATTTCGAGTTCATGTGGGTTCGACACTTTCCGTTCTTTTCTGCAGGAACTTGGAGTCCCTCAGGGCTGTGTTCTGAGTGTCACACTTTTCAGTATAAAAATTAGTGCCATCACTGAACAACTCCCTCTCACTGTTGCACATGGGCTCTATATAGGCGACTTTTACATCTCATGTCAGTCGTCGAATATGTGGTATATTGTGCTGCAGCTACAGACTGCCCTCAGTTATTTACTGAAGTGGACCACAGCAAATGGCTTTACCTTCTCTCTCTCTAAAACTGTTTGCATGCACTTTTGCCACCAACGGCATATTCACCATTGGTCCTGAACTCCGTATCAGTGAAGCTGTGGTCCCTGAGACAAAGTTCTTGGGGGTTATCTTTGACCATAAGCTGACCTTTATACCACACATCAAGCAGCTACAGGTCAAATGCACAAGAGCACTGAACATCCTCTGTGTCCTCCCTTCCACCACTTGGAGAGCAGATCGATGTTCAATGCTAAAGATATATCGTGCTATCATTCGATCAAAACTCAACTATGGATCCACTGGTCTATGGCTCTGACAGATCCTCGGCCTTAAAGATACTGGACCCTATTCATCATCAAGGACTTTGGCTCCGCACTTGAGCTTTCCTCACTTCCCCAGTTTAGAGCTTATCGTGTAGAGTCTCATGAACCTTCTTTGCACCTCTGCCATTTGCCACTGTCTACTATACGCTTCAAAACTTTGTTCCTTACCAAAGCATCCCATCTGAGGTTGTGTTTTCCTTTCTCGATGGGCCATGGTTTTTCAGACCAGATGGTCTGCTATTGCTTCTATTGGCCTTCATATCCAAGTGCACTTGGATAAATTGGGTCTGTCCTTGGATGACATTGCTTTCTCCACTTGTGAGCCCATCCCACCATGGCTTCTTACAGTCCCCAATTGTTACCTATCTTTTAGTCATCTGAGAAAAGCAGACATTCTTAATTGGATATACTGACTGTTATTTGCTGAACATCTTTTCATTCCTATTTATACAGATGGTTTGAAATCAGGCGACTGTGTGTGCTCTGCCACGGTTTTTTGTGGTTTGATGGTTGCGTGCAGAATCTCTGCTACAGCTTCTGTGTTCGCTGCTGAACTGTATGCCATTTCTCTTGCCCTGGATCACATAGAAGCTAAGCAGTACTCAAACTGCATGATTTATACTGACTCGCTTAGTTCTCTACTGGCCATGGAATCATTTCACATTGGTTTATACTCTGTTCTCGCCAATATTCAAAACCAACTGGCCCATCTCTCTTTAACATCTACTTTCCAGTTTTTTGGATACTGAGCCACGTTGGTATTCGCAGGAACAAGCTCGCTGACACTGCAGCTAAGTCTGTCTGCTCTGGCACTATCACTGCTATGCTTGTCTCAAACATGGACTATGGTCCTATGTTCAAGGCTCGACTCCGTGCCATCTGGCAGTTGACTTGGAGTGAGCAATGTGAAAACAAGCTCTTCCAAATAAAACCCTATATTGGACTTTGGCCTTCTTGCTTCCATGAGGATCAGAAAGAGTAAGTTGTTCTAACTAGACTATGCATTGGTCACAGTTTTTTTTAACTCATTGTTTTCTTTTATCTGGAACTGATGCACCAGTGTGTAGTTTGTGTGACACTCAGATCACAATAAGCCACATTTTACTTTCTTGTCATCATTACGATTCACAACGACAGCATCATTTTCACCATATTCTGTCCCAAGGTTTGTCCATAACGTTAGATAGTGTTATTGGTTATGGTGACACTGTCCACCTTGTATATGTTTTTAGTTTTTTAAAGGCCATTAATCTTTTTAATGCCATTTAAGTTTTTTACTTTATACATTACACCTTTTTAATGTGGCTCCCTTTTAAAAATCACAGTTCATATAGTTCAATTTGAAATTAGAAACTGGCCGTAACATTAACTCGAAACAAGGACTGGAAATGCCAACTTCAGGTGTGACTGACGGTGGTTTTTGTACTTACCTGTTAGTCTTCCTGGCATGTTATGATTATTACAGTTACACAACAGAAAGTCCTTTACAACTTGAATTACTGTAGTTTTTCTCTTGACGTTGTAGACTAGATTTAAACATTGGTTTTACGCCATTTTGTTTTTTTTTAAACTTTGTTTTGTTTTACATTAATTTCCTTTTATGAATTTTACTAAATTTACTTTGAACTTTTTACCGGATGTTTGGTGCAGATAGCCTAGCTACTTTGTGCCATAAAACACTAAATCAACCAACCAACCCTTGAAAATTATCCAACGTTCAATCCTCTTGTACTTGTCTACTATTCAAGGACTAACAAAAAATAATACCAAGTGTCTTTTATAAAGAATCATTAATCTTTTTTCAAAACCCTTGGTGAACTAGTGTTTGACCTATAAGCCTTATTGTTCTTTAAACTACCCAGTTATCTCTTAAGTTCAGAATTAATTTGATCATCTTATTCAATCTTGTTTTCATTTATCAACTGTTTAAGATGAGGAATATTGGTTAAATCTTGGAGTCCAAAAGGAAGAAAAAGTAGAATGTAATATCACAGCCATCTTGTAATCATTAGATGGCTTTATCAAAAGCCCTGCTCACATTCTAACATTATTGTTTACCCTGAATGTATTTAACAAAATCGTTACTGTTAATTTTTACATTTTCAGCTTACTTTTTTTCATATATGTTCTTTTTGATGTCCTAATTGTTTGTTTGACCAATTCGTGTGATCTCAAAATCTCCTGTAATACCAAACAATTTTTTTGTCTTAAACTTGTGATGCTTTTCTGTAATTTTATCCTTTGTGAAAAACTGGTTTTTGCTCATAGCCACTATTTTCTTTCTATAAGGAATACGTTTATCTTGAATATTTAAAAACATTGTATTTTAAAAATTTTACTTTTTTTTTTTCCAAAGGATATCTTGGAATAATTTGCAATGATCATATTTTAAATGTACTGAAATAATAAATTACACTTTCTATCTCTTGGATTTTTAAGTTTAAGCACAATTAATGTTAAACTTTTGTTATAATTTTTGATAGAAAAATATTCCTACAAAACAACTATGCATCGACAATAAAATACAAACGGTACTATTTTGTGTCATACCATTTAAGCTTAAAATACTTGTATTTAACAAAATTTTAGAGTAAGATCAAAATTAACTTGAGTAAGTCTTATTCAATTTTTATTTTACTATTTCTTGGCATTCCAGGTATGTAAATGTATTCTCAAAAGCTGAACAAGTAAGACATTCTTAAACCTAATTTTACTCTAATGAAATATTAAAACAATTTCAGTGCCATGTTAGTTGTGTTCCTGTGTATTCTTGTCTGAATGACCGAAGAATTAGCATTTTTCTGAAGACTGTAATTGTGGCTATATTGATCTGCATGTTTACCTACACTGTTGCTGCCACCTTTGGGTACCTTACCTTTGGTTCCCTTGTTACTAGTGACATCTTAGAGTCCTAACGATGCCAATGATCCTGTTGTATTAGTGGGAATAGTGGCCCTTGCTGCTAAAACGTACACTACATATCCCATCCTTTTGTTCTGTGGCAGGTAAGTTGAGTCAAATTAAAAGGTTAAAATATTATGTTACTTTCTTTCTAATATTGCACTGTGCTGTTATTGATCCCACTGCTGTAAAAACTGTGCATCTCAATTCCTTTTATAACCAAAAAAAAAATTATGAAACTTATTAAGCCATGAAGTAACAGCAAAGGCTCGGCATGGCCAGGTGTTTAAGGCACTTAACTCAATCCAAGGGTCATGGGTTTGAATCACTTTCACACCAAACATGCTCGCCTTTTCAGTCATGGGGGGTGTTATAATGTGACGGTCAATCCCACTATTTGTTGGTAAAAAAGTAGCCCACTAGTTGGTGATGGATGGTGATGACTAGTTTAGCCGCCTTTCCCCTAGTCTTACACTGCAAAATTAGGGACAGCTAGCACAGATAGCTCCAGTGTAGCTTTGCACAAAATCCAAACAACAAACAAAACAAGTAACAACAAAAGGTGAACACATTGAATCTTTCAAGGATTGTTGAATTTCTCAGAAATAATTAACTCTGGAAAATTTCAGGATGTATTTGCTTTATGTGCATTCAAAAATAATTTTCTTATCAGTTGACCTTAAAATCACCCCTGTATAAACTATCTATGCAACAAATTGCTTGTGTATCTCTGACATTTTTTGGTTACACTCTCCTTAACAATATACATACAAGTTATGCAGAAAAATATAAAATACCACCCAATATTACAGGTAATCCCACTAATTACTGTGGGGGATTTCCTATCTATTTTATGTTAAAAGGGGAGGGGGGTGATCCTATCCAATTTTGGTTGGTCAGTTTTTTTACATTGAGTGTTGGGAAGAGGCAAAAAATATGAAAGTGTTCAATATGATGCAATATGTGGATCTCCATTTGTAGAGAATTGAAAGGGTTATTTGAGTGTAATAGAATCTTTTTTTTTCAATCATCTGTAAACGATGTTGAAGGAAATGTGTGGTTTTAAGTAAAAGAAAATGCACTTAAGACTTGTCTTGCCGAGATCAATGTTTCTGATTAGACTGTGCTTTGTCAAGATAAATTTTTTTAATATGTAGATCTACGTATCAGCAGAAATGAGGATTTATATATAGGGCCAAACTGAGAAATTAAACTTTTTATAAAAAAAGGTACTTGTAAATTTTATATGTTGGGAACTAAACTTGGAACTTTAGTGTTGGAATTCCATTCTTAAAATCAAAGCTAAGCTATAACTTTGTTTGTAAACATTATTAAGTAGAATTGTCAATTCATTATTATTTCTGTCATTACATTAGAAGTATGTAGTTGTATTTACAGTATGCAACTTAGAATATGACTAGTGTAAATTGTTTTAATTTTATTCTGTATAACTGTGAAATGACAGTTACATAAAGTGCAAGAAGTTTGTAAGATATATGACAAGAAAATATAAATTGTATTCATTTTTATTCACAACAGATTGTTGATAGTTATTAAAAAAATTTTAATTTTTCTGTGGTTCCAATGTCTGCAAATATGTGTAAGGTGATTTCAGAAGTGAAGAGATATAGGAAAGTAATTGCTAGTGATATAGAATGAGGTTACTGAGGGCCTGTCTTGTGACAGTACCATTGAGGTTTCAAGGTTGTATATTTTGCAGGTCATTGTTTCATCCCTAATTTGAGTGTTCTCATCTCCGACACCACTTCCTCAGTCCATTGGTATCCAAAAAAAGATTTTTCTTATATACACAAGGTACCTCTACTTGGTCGTAATCCTGCCAGTAGCAATGGTGACTACCATATACCTTTGGGGTCTGTGGGGGGGCTAGGGTCTGCAAATTTCTGGATGCATGGTAAACTTTTATCACAAATCCATTGGTACTATAGGTCCTTGCATCAGGATTAGTCATTCAGTTCACATTTCCACTGCCATTATCTACCTTCAACTTCTTTCATGTTTCAACTTCCTGCAGATCCTTGGATTTTGGAACTTCATTCTATGTTTATCAAACATTTATTGGTCAAGATGGTGGAGAGAGACAATACAATTTTCTGAGGATTTTTATTCTTATCTGTTTGTTGTGCCAAAGAAGATGAAAGATTGGTGTTCAGTCATCGATCTTTCTCATTCAGATCAATTCCTTAATCCTTTAAAATTCAGTTCACATTTGCCTTTTTGCCAAGATTGGATGACCAAATTCAGTGTCACCAATATCTAGTTGCATGTTTACATAGTGGATTCATCCTGACACCATCTGTATTTTTTATATAAGGGTCAAGTGCTGTAGATCAGGGTTTTGCCCTAGTACTATCATTGGCACCCTGTGTTCTGCTAAACTGTATGAATCTTTTTTTTTTATCACTTCCATTCCCTGGGCCTGTAGTCACATCATTACATTAACAAAATAGCTACCACTGGCACCATCTCATCAGTTGGCAAAACATCACATCCAAATAGTACTTTCTGAAGCAACAGGCAGGATTTCTTATCAAACCCAAGAAACCTCTTCTTACTCCAATATATTATCCATCTGGGTGTCTTTTTCAACACATATCTCAAATGGGCTCAGTTGAGTTCCATTCAGCTCCACATTATGGAAATGGGTAGTCCAACACTTGTATCTCTTTCATGCATTGTGCAGATAGCTCTTTCTCTTTTGAAGATGTGGGCATCTCTCAAATCCCTTATTGAGACAAGTATATGTGAAATCCCTTTAGTGGTTTCTGTATGACCAATGGATCATGAACAATAATCCACTAATTTCCTGGTATTATATTCAGGATTTAAATTTTTGATCTCAAGTGGTTGTTAGATTGGAACAATACTATTATGTGTTCTTCTGCCACCACCTTTTCCATAGATCCATATTTTCATGAATGCCTTGCTTCAGGGATTGTATGCATATTTCAATGGTTAGGAATCCCAGGGCCTATGGACAAATGATGAGGCTTCCCTCTGCATCAGTGTTTTAGAACTTAAAAGCTCTTGTTGTTCAAAGAGTAGTGTTGTTAGGTCTGAAACTATCATGATGCCTTTATGGTGGCAGTTCATTTACAAAAAAGCAGTTGGTCCAGGTTTTTTTTGTATTTGAACCTTCTGTCTTCTATATTGGGCATATTTCCATCATATCATCCTGCTAACTTGCCATGTTCTGAAGGTGATGCACATGGTTAAAGATCAGTGACTTGATCTAAGCATATTCTCCTGACAGAATAGATGTTTCATTTAGGTTTTTTTTTATTTTGTCTTGGTGTGACACATTGATAATGAATGTATTTGGCACTTATTGTAACACTCAACTACTGCCAATTTGGTGTTTGGTACCTCACCCTCAGGAAGTAGCAATAGATATAATAAGTTGGGACTGGACTGGGTTGCACCTATGTGCCCACCTACTGATTTGTCTGTTACTCACCTACTCTAGCAATGATTCCTTCAACCTCTTTTCACATTCTATTGGTAGCACCAGATGGGCTGGCTCAACCCTGGTTTATGTTTCTTTAACACATTTGGGATTGCCCACCTCTTCCACTTTATCTGTTGAGGCATTCATGATCTGACATCTTTTCACCCATCCACATAAAAGTTCAAGTTTCATCTGTGGAGGTTATATGTTTATATTCTAATGCTACCATGTACTTGTCTGGGACTCATTGTCATCCCAAAATGAACATTTATTAATGTTGTTTTTGACATGGCTCTTTGACAAGGGTTTTACATATTCTACAATCATTCTGTATAAGGTTGCCTTGTTGGCTACCTTAGATACTTGAAGAGACTGAAATTCTTTAAGTTTCTAGTGCTCTCTGGCTACCTTAAGTATTTTCTGATCCTTAGTACCAAGTGACTGTTTCAGTTACGTAACTGGGATATAAAGGTAGTGTTACATTCTCTTTCTCAATATCCATTTGTCCCTTAGCTCATGAATCGTGTATCACCTTTCCATTAAGGGTTATTTGTTGTTGCTTCTGGTCAGTGGACTTTGCCAGTCAGAGTTGTTTGTGCTGAACATACATACAGTGGTTTCTTATTCTACCTATGTCCTTTTATACACAGACTAATTCTTCTTACCTATGACACAAAGACAGAGATGGTAATAGATTTTTGTAATCAATTCACTATTTCTCACCACTATGTCTGATTAGATCCTGATAATTTATTATGGTGATTTGATGGCTTTGCAGTGTTATCTTGCCTGCACTAAAGTTTTTAAAGGTGCTAGACAATGACTTTTTATTCATTGTGACCTTTCACTTTCCTGGGATTTATCCTCAGTTCTCTTTATGTAGTGGATACAATTTATTTATTTGGGTATTCTGGGCTTCTTTGGCGACAAGGAATTTGTGCGAGTTATGTCTTATCATATTTCTCATGTTTCTATTTCCTTAGTGACATAATTGAATTGCTTGCTGGAATATATTGTGTAGACTGGTATATGGATTTCCCTTTATATTTATCTCCCTTTATATTTATATTTATTTGCATAACCTGGCAGTATCTTCATCTGAGGGTGTTTGACTACTCTCTTAGGTTATCTTAACCTCTTCCACTAGATTATACAGAGGGATGAGGATTTCCATTGCTTCAGGATCCCTTACCTTGATTTCACAGGATCCAACTGTGTGGTGAGAGTTGCCCAGGCTGCTGTGCTTTTATCAAACTAATTCTACACTAACAACTACAAATTCAAAATACTTTATCTTGGTTACAACAGGATTTGCAGAGTGAAGTGTTCCATAAAACTGCCTAAAGTCTGGCCAGGTGGTATTACTTTACTATGCTGGACCACCACTTATGGACTGTTATGAGTAAAGCATAAGGGGATCTTGTCCTTTCTTGCTAATCATTGTATTGAATAAATTAGCATTTCTTTCCTTTTAAAAACTTAGGGAATGTGGTTTGTCTATTGCACTGTTTCCATCAGGACTTCCCAGCACCCTACTTCATCAGATTCTAGTAGTGGAGCTAGGGGGTTCTTACCACTCTGGGGTGGCAGACAAAAATCATTCTTCTAGATCATTCAAGGGAAAAGTCAACTTGTGAATAAGTTGTTTGAGCATATTTGTGCTTTTGAGAAGAAATTGGAACTTTTCCAGGTTCAGTTGAGAAGAGCCATATTGACACATGTCTTGCAACCAGGAAACTGGAATTTCCTAATCTGGATTACAACAAATATGGAACCAGTGTACAAAAGCTGCGTGATGAGTTTGCAAACAGATTTCTAGATTTCAGACAAACTGAAATTAGATTGAAATTGTTCGCTCAACCTTTGATTTGGCAGTGGAAGACAGTCCTGATGATTGCCAAATGGAACTCATTGAACTGCAGGCTGACATGGACACTAAAGTTCTCTGAAAACAGTTTGCTAGACTTTACAAACTCTGTGTACGTGAAAAGTTTCCCAATTTGTCCCGTCATGCACAAAGAATTGCCTCCCTTTTTGGTAGCACCTATTGCTGTTTGCAATTTTTCTCCAAAATGAAGCTCATCAAACCCAAATGTAGAAGTCAGCTGACTGATGAACATTTGACTTTTCTATGGTCTTGGAGAAGAGAGTGAAGTTGAGGCATTCTTATCCAAGACTTTAGAAGTTTTTGTTGATTTTTTTCTCAGATGTGTGTATGAGTGGCACCAGCCTGTGAGGGAGTCCACTTGTAATACCAGATCAGATTTGACACTTAGCTGCATGATTGTGTTGAGCATGGTCCTAGTTTTTGATTAGTATTTGGTCAGTACATTGTTCATAGAAGAGGGTGCATTGTTTCTTTATAATTCTGAATGCAGAGTAGTCCCATTCTGGGTCCTTGGTTGAGCACAGTTTGTTCCGTGTCCTTTCCATAATTTGGGGGGCAATAGAATTTGCTATGCCCATACAGTTGGGTAGTGAGGATGAGTGTCATAAATCCAAACCAGATGATTTCTGTTTCATCAGGTCAAGTATGTCATACAGGATCCTATAATTCTGAGTTTGAGACATTGCCTTTTGAACTTCTTCAGGTTGAGAACAAGGTTTGTCCACTTAAATGTTGCTTACCTATTTGTTATTCTGGTGGCTCAGAATGCATCAATTTATAGCTACAGTTTGGGATCCACTCACAATTATATATAATGCAGCTTAAATGCCATACCCACCAACATGGCATTTACAGGCCATGAACCTGTAATTCCAACTCCAAGCAGTGGCACCTTGTCTATCTGTTTGGGGCCTGGTGAATGGTGATGACAGATCATGTTGAATTCCACCTGCAGTACATAATTTAGTTTCCAGGTGAAGAGCATACCTGTTCTGGATACAGAGTAATTTCTTTATTAATGTGGCAGTCTTTGATTTGTTTTGGCACATCCATGATTCATGCAACCAGATTTTCTATAAATAATGCCATCATCAGCTCCTCTGCCTTATCAAGATTGTATTCTAGCTATAATGTGAAATGATGTCAGTATCTTTTGTAAGCTAGTAGTTTCATAAAAGGAAAATGTATTTCCAATAATACTTACCTCCTTTCCTTTTACTCTTTCCTGCCATTCTTCCCCACAAATAGCCAGTGTTGGAAACTGCAAATTGGACCAGTCTTGAAAAAGTGACAATATTATCTGAAGGAAGTGGTTGTATATAGTACCAGGATAGAGGTTATGAATATTGAGAGATAAAACACTGTCAAGGGCAATTAAATGGGTCGCAACTGGAAGTGAGAGAAAAATCAAACCATTGCTTACTTGAGCAAAGGAAAAGAAACTCTTGCAGTCAAGTAATAGCTGTAGTGTGAGAGAAGGTAAGTTCATACTAACTTTTCTTGTGGCTCTCCACTTCTGAATTATTTGTCTATTGGTGAACTTTTGAATTGCCCTGCATGTACGTGGGATTAAGACTTTGGAACTTCTAACTTGGTGTTTTATGTAGTAATTGACATCACATTTACTTTTTCTCTGCTTCTTTTAGAACAGCAATTGACGACATCTATATTCAAGCAAGGGGTTTGCCTGCTGAACTTGCAGCTAGAGGTGAACGAAAGAGGAGAATCATGACTGCTCTTGTTTGGTTTATTACAACTTTAACTTTAGCAGCTGTTACTCCCAACATTGGAGTAGTGATCCAGCTGCTAGGAAGTTTAGCTGCAGTTTTCATTTTTTGTGTTTCCAGGTAAGAGAGATTACTTGCACTCAATTAATCTTAATACATCAGTAGGCATCCAATAAGATTTAGTTCAAAAGGCTGTTTTTCATTTGATTCACAACTATTACAGACTGTTATACAAAATCAAGTGCTAACTGTAACTTAAACTCCACCATTAGTGGAATAATTTGGCCTTCAGTACTACATTTTTTTTTTTTACATTTTTTTGAGAATTTGGTTTGTAATTAGTACTCAGAATAAGAGAAAACTCAGGTACCATTAAGACTGAGACTATTAGATGTAGACGTATCTCTTTTAAGTTACAGATCTATTAATTAAATTGTTTTAAGTTGTGCCTCAAGGTAACCTATTTATTACAAAAACTACTGATTCTTCATAAGACATTTAATACTTAATATTATTGCTAAAAAGGTTTTGTAGCTGTGCTGATCTTCTGATTGTAACTCCTACATATGATAATGTAAACTGCACCAGTTTGTGATGCAATCATCATCAGATTATAGCCTCTTTTTCTATGAGAGTGACTCATTCTCTGTATATAGAACTTTCCTTCCCCTGCATGTTTTATCACTAAGCAATGTGTAGTTTATGTGCATATTTTTAATTCTTTGTTAACAAAGTGTTATCTTTCTTACCTTTGTCTAATTTGGAGAAAGAAAATTATACACTAATTCATTTCAGTTAGAGCTTCTGATCCAAATTATTAACTTTCATTACGTTACGTCGATTTCTCCTCTTAATCAGTCTGATATTTTAGAACACAGTCTGTATTTTACCTCAGTGGCAACTAGAGCTATTCTTTTAACGAGTCTTACACTGCTAAATTAGGGACGGTTAGTGCAGATAGCCCTCATGTAGCTTTGTGCAATATTGAAAAAACAAACTTCTTGGACTCACTTTTATCTCAGAGAGCTCCATTTTGGCACCCTTCTTTCTTAGTATATTTTTTTTAGGATTTCCTTGTTCTGTTGCCCTAACTCTCAAGAAACCAACCATTGTAAGACTCATTGGTCAGTTGTTTCTAAAAGTATCCCACAGCTTTAGTCCTGTGATAGCTTGGCTCCTACACTTTGTTCACCTGTAGGTTTACTTTGTAGAAAGTCTTTAAATCACACAATTCTTCCTCCAGGAGCTTTGTTTTTCTTTCCACACCCATACATGTTTTCACCTCTGACTTCTTTAACCCTTTTACTATGGGCTCTGTATATAATGTAAATGAGTTTGTCTATACACTTGCAAACATTAAGTATTTGCATTATTACTTTTGATACAGCATGTGTATCTTCACAAAATTTGGTAAGCTTTTAGTAAATATTATAAGTATTTTGTAAAGAAAAAATCAGATTTTTTTAATGAAATATTTTTACCAAAGATTTGTTTATGAAAATAGTTTTGTTATTAGTCTGAGTGCAAAATAATTTCATGTTATTATTAAAAAAAACAAACTATTCTTCATCCCAAAAATCTTAAATATTATTTGCATAATCTCTTAAAACCTCGTAAATATATTTGAAATGTTAGTTTTTTAGTAAGACTTCATATTTTGTTATTTTGTATACGCTAAGTGGTTTGTTACTTAACCAACCTTGTAATCATGATAAAAAAAAAAAAAGAAATAAATATAAATCATGCTTTTTTCTTGCTAGAATGACTACATATTATAACATGAAAATACAAATGTTTAAGTTAAGTAGCTTAAGTCTCATAACTCTCTATATAAACATATATTTATTATTTTTTATTATACTGACCTTTCGCTCATGCCTAGTTAGCATTATATAACTAGCATTGATGAGGTGCATGTGCACTCGGGTCACGTATCCAGTAATATAAAAATGATCTTTAGTCTTCCCTGTCTTGGCTGTGTTTTAGTGGACTAATATTTTGTAATATATGTAGTCACATCTCAATTATGAAACATTACATATATATATATACGTTATTGCTATTTAGAAATAAATTATTAAACTTATTTTTCTTAAATTATAGAACAATAAATCAAGAAATAAAGCAAACAATTCTCTCTTCTCACTACGACCTTTGTACTTGTCTGTTACTGGACATAGTTTGCTAAGCCTTTTAAAATTTCACATGTGGAGGATATGAAACAAAACTAGTTTAGGTTATATATATATATATATATACAGAGTTGAATGACCAAAAAGTTGGAAATAACTACACCGATACCATAGAATTGCACTGTAAGTTATTGAGCTTAGTAACTAAGATTTACTTACATTTAAAAAAAAAAAACATTGAGCAGACTAAAGACACAACTTACCTTCTTGAAAACGTGGTTCAAAAGAATGCAGTAGTCTTTTCAAAAATTAAAATGGCTGAGAAAAACCACTCTAGGGACATTCTAGTTTGCTGATTGGTTATTCACATGTCATATCCTGCAGTAAGAGTATACAAGGGACTGCTTTCAAAAATGGAAAGAGTTTAACAGAGCCACCATGTTTGATTTAATACATAAACCATATCTCAGCAAAATAAAAGATATGAGGTTCTTATATTTTAGCTTGTCAGTATTAGTAATTTGAGTTCTTAATTTGTACAAGATTATAATCTTTTATTTTAATATTGCACACACATAATTTTAAACAATTCTGCATTCAGTATGCCACATGACTCACTAAAATCTATATTTATTTGTGTTCTTTTAATATTTACTTTTAAATTAAGAAATTAACTCATATATAATACTAAAGTCTAAATTATAATCTACAGTTTGATTCCAGGCTTATTGACATAAATTCATAAAATAGTGGCTCAATAAAATTTTGAATGCAAGTTGACAAACATGATAAGATGGCCTTTGAACCCTGGCCTGTTGCAAAAAAGGTTAATTCACGAATTCTTTGCCAGGTTCACTTTATTGCCCTTTGGTCAACTCAGTCATGGATTTGGTTTCTTCACCTGTTTGTTGGCAATCCTGTGGCCTCTACCTCTTCCATCATAGAAGTCCCTTTTCAAGTCAGTTTCAGACATCCAATTTTCACCATTATTTTCCATACCTTCATGTGTAGCTTTTGTATGGTCCTTTGTAAGATAAGTAGATTTACTGATGTTAGTCCACTTGAAACTCCCTGACTCCAGGTCGTATGGCTATTCTTTGTCTCATTGACTCTTTTTTTCTTTTCTTTTTTTTGTTCATGGCTTTATAAAGTGGTTTATCATTTCTTTGGAAACTGGTTACAATGTGGCTTTACCAAAAACTTTGGCTTCATAAAGTGGTTTATCATTTCTTTGGTAACTGGTTACAACGTGGCTCTGCCAAAAACTATGTATTTTTCCATGGTCATTTTCCTTTCTTGTTCTTACAGATCTCTTCTGAGCTTTTCTATTCACTCCTCCTCTTTATCCTGTTTCTCTCTTGGACTGGAACATCTGTTTAGTATTTAGAGGTCCTACAATATCTTCTATTCAAATTTTGGCTATTTGTTCTGTGTATCATCTTTCTTTTAAGATTTATTTGTTTTGTCATTTACAAGAAACTTTGTTCTGATATTTTTGCCCTGGAGACTTTCTACACTCCACCATAAGAACAGGCAGATTTTATATATTCCCAGGCTTCTCCTTAACCCCCAAGACTTGAGCTGTTCAGAACAGTGATCTGTTGTTTTTCTCCAATAACCCATTTTCATTTACTTTATGCATAGTTGTTAAAATTTAAATTTGCCTTCATCGTCCAGTTCAGGCATTTTGCATTAGATGGTTCGTGCTGCTTCTTTTTGAGAGAGTGAAAATAATTTCTTTTTGCCGTGAGATCCGTCTAGTTCTACCTTGGCTGATTGAGTTAAATGGTTATCCACTTTGTCTGTTCCTGTATGGAAGGTGGCTTATTTTTTTCTTGTTACTTCCAATGGAGTCATAATCTCGTAGCTTTTCTTGCCTTTGACTGTTAGCATCCTCTGGATAAGATATCGTAAACGAGGATGTGGATGACCCTCAAGGCCTTTGTGACATTCCTAACACCACCTGCAATTGCTTCCACCTCCAAGTTTCATCTCTCTCTCTCTTTCTCTCTAATTACCGTTCTGTAATCTTTTCAAAGGCTTTAATAATGTGAATTATTAACTTGTTGATTTTTACTTTTTATTGCATAACTTCCCCCCAATAAAAATGCTTCAAAATACAAAATACTTCTGAAATTTGCATTTAGTAGGAGAAAACTATTTAAAAACCATTCTAAGCAGAAAATACAAAATCCAGATTCTGATATAATTTTCTAAGTATATTCATTAAGTAATGTACTTAAATGTCTGTGTGTAATATGTATTATGTTCATACTTCTCACATTTTTGAAGCTTCATTAATCATTAAGTTATTTTACTAGCAGATATAGTCGCTCATAGAACTTTCCATTAAAATCATAATGTTTTCCACTCAGATATAATGATTTTTTAAGATTCTTTGCCAACTGTTTACTAATGGTTTATTCAGTTATATTTTAATGTATGTAATAGTTTGCAAATGATATTTTATCATTTATTGCTCAGTATTTTAGAGTGTATACTTTCATGTAGTCCTATTACCTCAATTAATTTAATTTCCTTTTCGTGTCACATCAAGTTAAACCATAAACGATAGGATATTTGTATATAGCTTGTTACACTTCAGTTGTCATTGAAATAAAAATAACTTTTTTTCATTTTTTTCAGGACTCTGTCTCCTACAAGAAACCCTTCGAAAAGACCCCTCGATAATTCTACTAAGAAACAAGTTCTTTGTTTTTATTTCTGGAGTATTTCTTGCCCTAGGAATGGGTACTTTTGGGTTGGTGTTAACTCAGTCCATTGCAGAAGATATCAACAATCCTAGTGAAATGGAGACAGTAAATCTTTGCAATTAATAACATATATAGCTTACACTTTTTTGAAGAAAAACATCCTTTGTAAAGTGCATAATTGTTCTTGAAATCTAAGGTACAAATACAATATTCATAAAAGATCTGTGTTGTGAAACAAATGAGAACATTTTTTCTCAGGTGCAGTATAAATGACCATTTTTTATAAATTTAAATTTTTAGGCTTAATTACAGGAGGGAAAAAAATTCAAAATATGTGCTCGTAATTGTAAAACTGTAGGCATTTGGTGTTAAAAGTTGGAAAATGAGCATTTTGTACATTTAAAGTTTGTTCATTTCAGAAATATTGTTTGTCAAGCTCTTTGTTAACTCTTTGACTCACAATTTTCAAAAACAGAATGGCAACATACTACTTAAGTGTCTGTGAATTTACTGCTTTTAACAAAAAGCAGTAGTTGCTGGTGGGAAGATAGTATTAGTTTTTTACCAAAAGCTTTTTAAATATGTGAAAGGTTATTTTCTTATTAGTTGAGCTTGAAAATAAATCTTGTGCACAAGTAAGCTAATCATTCAGTCAAACATTTGGTCAGTGTGTTTAAAGTCAGAAATACCTTGACTGATTAACTACAGGTTGTATGTATACATTATAATACAAACCTTAGATGATTGAAAACAAATATTGTTGAATAGACTCAACAAATCAAGTTTACAGTAATATAGAGATAACAAATCCATGTTTGACATCTGGTCCACAATTGGGTATTATCTTGGTCACAGATGTGTTTTGAAATGTTTTATGAACAACTGGTTTTATTTTGAGCCCAGTTTTTATATAAAATATCAATAGGCAGGTTCACAATGTTGTGTTTTTATTCACGTATTTGCTTTCCCCTGTTCTCCTATTCTCTCCTTCTCTCATACTCTAAATTTTGAAATAAATGAAATACTCATTTAGCCAACAAATATTACCATTATTATTTAATATATTTTAAACATTTGGTTGTAAACAGTCTACCACTAACATTGTAATAATTTCAGAGCACAAATTGGAAGTGAGAGGGAGAGACATTAACTTAGTTCCAAAGTTTCCATCCCATACCTGTTGTGTAAGTACTGGGCTAGGGCAGTTGTCTTGTCTCCATACCCTGGTCTAATGATGAGTGCATTGGATGTGAAACAGTATAGCGTCAATTGTTGGTGACAAAACTTCTTGAGAGTGGCCTTTATAGGACAGATTTATGTGTCACAATTGTCAGTGTGTGAGAACTTGCATAACTTTCCCACAGATATTTACATTCTTATTGTTAAGTTTTTTTTCTCGAGTGCTACAGTAATTTATGGTGAATTTGAAATACTTGCTATGCTGTCTTCTTGCTCAGTGCTGAAAATTGACACGTTATTGTATCCTTCAGTTGAATGAAATTCAAGCAAAGTCTTTATCTGATTTCTTGATACAAGCTGGTGAATTTCATGAACAGAAATATTCTTGGGATATTGGATGTTTCTCCTTTCATTTACAACTTGATGTAGTGCATTTTATTAAAATGAACAATTAACAAAGTACAACTGTGTCAGTTAAAAAAATAAAAAACTATTGATGGGTAATGTGTGTGAACACTGTGCAGCACTTCATATGCATTTGCTTGCAGTAGAGATGTATCTTTTTTTTTTTTTTTTTGGATCTGACATTTTTACAGCTCTGATAATCTTGAATCTTCCAGCTGTGACAAGTGTCTTGTTCTCTGGAGTAATAACTGATCATAAAGGAAATTTGCCAGATCCTTTTTGTTCTCTCCAAGTGACAAAAAAGCTTGACCATTTGCTGGTAAAAGGAACTAACTAGCTTTCAATGATTTCTTGTACTGGTTGAAAGTCTTGTGGACATTTGGCTATTCCTCTATTCGTAATTGAATTCTAATGATATCTGTCAAAAGTCGCTTCAGTTCCATGGAAATGTGGTCCCATTTGAAATACTAATGCTTTAAATGTATCTACATAGTCAATGAATAATGCTTTGTTTAATTTCCCAATGCATGGCCATATATTATCAAACATGACTTCCCATTGAGTGTCATCAACCTTGAAGTTACTGTGCCTTGAGTCAGCACATATTGTAGAAGGAATTTACTATGCATTTAGAAACTTCCATTTATAACTAAAAGTGATATTAACACAGGCATTAATCCATGTTGTAAAATATTTTCAAGATTAACGTATCTTCTTTCCCTCCAGGCAGTAATAAATAGTTGTGAAATGTTTCTGTCTGCCTTTATAGTTGTGTATTCTTTTCTTATTCCTTCACAACATACAATGATGAGAGTGTTGTTTTCATTCGAGAGTGTGCCGAGTTCAGTTTGGAGTATATTGTCAGGTGAACACAAGTCGCCAAATGCATCAATTTGTTCTTGTACTAGTGTCTCTGTTCTAAGAAGTGATTGCTGAATGCTTTCTGTTGTCAAATCTTCAGTAACATTATTCTTCAGAACTTCAAACACTTTGAATTATTGAAGTATTAGAGACTATTTTGATTTTGTTATCACTATCACATTTTCTTCTGATAGGAGTAATCTTACTGTGAACATAATCATCTACATGTTCCACCATCAGAGTGTTTCTAGTTTTGATTGAAATTGGTTATATGATGGAGTCCAACAAAATGCAGAAGTGACTCTTGGTATTCCAACAATATTACCTTTTTTTGTGCTGTTCAGCCATCCCTAGCTTTGTCCTGGATCAATCAGATTGAACTTATGATTAGATTCCTTTACCACAAAGTTGCCATTCTAAAGTTTATGAAGGACATTTTGTGGTAATTTATTCATTTTTCTCAAGGTACACTGTAGCCCATTTGGCATAATTTGTGATCATGCCTGAAGAAGTATGGAAACATTTTTTTTTGAAAGGCATGTATGTGTCACTTCCATATTCCATTACATTTATGCTCTGATGTGAAGGAGCAAGATACCATTTTCATGTGTTGGTACAAAAATACTGCTCTGGAATACTCATTATGTTCTGAAATAAAGGTCTTCATGTTTTCATAGAACTTTGTAAATACTGTGATACTAATTAAACTTATCAAAATTTTATGGATTAACTGACTACATAGCTTCTGATAGTTCCTCTTTGTCATGTTCTTCCAAATGATTGTATAGCTGTGTAAGCTGTAGCTCAATGCATGTGCTCATCTTACCATGACCTGATGTGTTGTGTTAGGGCTTAAAATACCACTTTCAATCCACATATCAGCTAAGCCACAATTTTGCATTTGTTGTCCTAGAATTCTGTGAACGTTCCCAACTGTACACAGTCCACATAGGTGTGGGATAAGTACATTTTTATAACCAAATACAGACTACCTAAATTCCTTCAGTTTTTGGAAAGAGAGCTTCATCAGTAGTTATAATACTTGATTTTGGTTGAAACACACAGTAATATGAAGTAACTGTTTTAATGCAGAGTTAAGATTGACACTATCTGTGATATATTGGTATGTACCCAACAGATGTTATCTCAGGGTTATTCTTGCTGTTAATTTGCTTGATTACAGTATATGTAGGTCTAGGGTCTTTTGGATTTTTTTAGTACCTCATGAGCATCAAATCAATATTTGTAACTTGTGCTTTCTATACTAATTGGCTGTCTTTGATGCAACTATTGAATCATTTTTCTTGAGTAGAATCCTTAAATTATGAATAAGTTGTACCCAGTATGTCGGCAGTAAAAGTGTTATTCTTAGTTTTTGGAAGAGTCAGAGTCTTTTTTTCTTTTTTCTTTTTTAAGAGTTCAATGTCATCATGCAGATGAACATGTGGTGGCCCTCTTTGACAAGCTGATACTTGAATAACGTAGATTCTGTCATCGCCATCCAGGATGGTTTCATTAATGTCAGTGTTTGTTGTGAAATGTACAGAAAGATCTGTGATAAGATTTGAAAGAATAACAGCTCAGTTTTCATTCAATGTCTTCAGTATGCATTTTCATCCAAGGCTGTACCAATTTTTAGTGTGTTGTGTAACTGATGATTGTTGCCTGATGAAGACTTCTATCTAACACAATGTTTAAGTGTTAGGTATTTTGCTCCACTAACTGTGTAGACATGATCTCGATCTATATTTAGGATCTGACAATCTGTCAAAGATTTCTTTTTGCCACTATATGATGAGTTGTTACCTTCCAGTAGATGCTGGCCACTGAGAAACATGTTCAAACTTTCTGGGATATAGCCTATTGTACACTGCATTAACATCTTTGTAGAGTGGATGATAAAGTATGTCATTTCTGATTATCGGTGCCACATTGATAGAAATTCATCTTTTTCCTGTGGTTTGAATGCAGATACATTGAGAAAGTTTTCATAAACCATCTAGAGATTGTTTCTTCATTAAAACAGGAATGTAACCAATATTTATAGGAACTAGTATGATGCATTATATTGGTGGTTGATTGTGATGAACAGTAATTTCACAGAACTTGGTAATCTGTTATTCTAACTTACCCATGAAACTAACTATTTTACCAATGAACAAATGAGAAATTTTAACTCTCAACTCCTTAGCAATTGTGCAATACTTATTGTACACCTCTTGTGGCTCTAATATATCATTATATTCAGCAGAAGTTTTCATTTCATTACAAAATCAAATAATTATAATATCTGAATGGTCACTTTTTATGTGATTGGTCTTTATCCTTTAAAACAGTGTTTTCCCTCTGACGCAGTTGGGTCATTTATACCTGCCATGTGTATTCTCATCTTCTGATCAAGCATTGCTGCACTCTGTTTTATGGTTCATGTTGAATGTGGCACCAGATGTCAACTTTTTTGGCTGGAATATATTCTGGACAGCAAAAGTGTAATTCTTAATTAATTGGTGATACTTTGCTGCAAACACCTGATGGAGAGTTACCACACCCTTCCTCCACAAATAATTGTATTTAACCAGAACTACAAGAAACAGTGCATTTTGAACATTGGTTTTCTTTGTATTTTTCTTTACTTGTATAACTATCATCACAGTACTTGTCACCTGTGGATATTTTGGAAGACTTATCTAACATTGTCAGTAACCTTTCTATTTCATCTTTGTATTACATATCTCAAAGCTTTTGGTTCTCTTGTGTAATGCTAGCAAAAGTGGTTAATCCTTGTGTAGTTGCATCATATAGGTGTTGTGCATTATTTTCCTGGCATGAACACACAGGTTAAATTGCACTTTTCATTTTGTTTCAAGGTTGCTAGTGCCTCCATGTTATCAATAATTTATTCCTACTATCTACAACAGAGAAATGAATTATAAATATCATGTTACTGCTAGAAGATTATTGGATATGATCTCCAATATCAGAAAGAAAACGTATCTGATGCTTGAGTAGCTAAATATTGTCCCATCTGAAACAAATATTTTATTTTGCTTAGTTACAAGTTCAAATACATCGGAAGCTCACTCTTGGTATGAAATTGAAAATGCAATACAGATGTATTCACTCTAATAAGTGACTTTTAGTTCAAATGAAATATTGCTATTTGTACTATTTCAATGGTTGTGGGATTCAAAATTGGTCAAATGTTGGCCACAGTGGCACACCGTGTGCTGGCATCCAGATGGGCATATATTTTTTTGTATTTTTATAGCAGCCATTTTATTTTTCATATTTGGAAGACAAATTTTCAGAGTACGGCTTGGCAAACAATGTTTTAATTGAGCATCCTCGAATTATGGTAAAATTTAGTTTTCCAGAATTTGACAGAATATGCCTAAAACAGTGATATTTTTTCTCAAATTTGCATAGTATGTTATAGTTACACATTCCAAACGAACTTGTAATTAAACTTAGACCATTATTGTATTTTATCATAGTAGTATATGATTGTTGTAGTATTTATCAATGTGTTGTTTTTTGTCTAACATTAGATTTATGAAAATGTGATAATTGTAACATTATTGATAACTTTATTCAATAGATACCAATGATCTCCATAGTTCAAAATTTAGTAAAGTAATAAAAAAAATAATGTTTTATTTTTTATAACAGTCATCATGAGGATATAAACAAAGTGCCTTGTTCAAATTGTTTTCTGTTCTGAAAAGAAAATGCATTTAAAAACATTTCCACAGTTAAGAAAAGATTAACTTAAAAAGGAAGGACTATTAGAAACATCAATACCAAACCTGTGATAAAAAAAACAAGTTAATTATTGAAACAAGCATTACCAACTAGAAAAAAATGCTGCAAATGTTAAAAACATCACAGGCTATAATGTAGAATACGAGACATAGCATGTGTTTTGGAGGTGGCAAGAAGTAGGACCAACATGTGAATATACACTGTTCTATGTGAAGTAAGAAAAATAAGATATAAGAGCAAAATATGGGTGGCTTGAGCCCACAATGTTCCACATTTGTGTTACCCTTCACTGCCTGTAGACAGTTGTAGGAAGGTGACAGCTCTCTAAATAAATGTAAAGTGGGAAAAAAAAACAAAATGAACAAGTTTCTACCATTGGGAGTAAGTAAAGAAACCTTATCTTCTGGCATTAGTAATTTAGTCCCAATTGTTGTAGTAAAAGCTAAAATTATTAGTATTACAAAAAATGAAGTGTATAGCTAGTTATTATTGAGAGGAGAATTCAGTCTATAAATCAGCAGTTTAAATTGCTCTGAAGTTTTCAATACAATAGAAATTGGAAAGGATCTTAAAATACTCTTATCTAACATGTTTCTCTATACGACAGAGTGACTGACACTGATACACTGGTACGACAAAGTGAGAGTGAGTGAAGCAGTATGACAGAGTGACTGACACTGATACACTGGTACAACAAAGTGAGAGTGAGTGAAGCAGTATGACAGTGACTGACACTGATACACTGGTACAACAAAGTGAGAGTGAGTGAAGCAGTATGACAGAGTGACTGACACTGATACACTGGTATGACAAAGTGAGAGTGAGTGAAGCAGTATGACAGAGTGACTGACACTGATACACTGGTACGACAAATGAGAGTGAGTGAAGCAGTATGACAGAGTGACTGACACTGATACACTGGTACAACAAAGTGAGAGTGAGTGAAGCAGTATGACAGAGTGACTGACACTGATACACTGGTACAACAAAGTGAGAGTGACTGACACTGTAGTAGCATGTATCAATTATCAAATTTCTTAGTGACTTGCTATGGTCATGTCAAACAACTTTTTCTATTATCTGTGATCTCAACCTTAACTTTAGTGATATATTGTATAAACAACTTGCATACAATACTGAAATGATGTATAAATATTTTTCACTCAGTTTTTTATTAACTTGTTATCTTTCAAAATTTGTAGGTTTAGCATACATTATAAAACTACGAGTGGTCAATCTTATAAAGTCAAATATGGTTTCTAGTTGTATTTCTTCCTTTAAAAATATGACTATACTTACCTATATTTTATTCTCAGTGGAAGATTACCACGTGGATTTGGTCATAATATTTGAGGGTAATTTGAATATATTTTATCAAACTCTCTGTTAATTTCTTTATTCTGTTACCTCTGCCCCCGGCTAGTACAGCAAACGGGACTTGCAACACTGAGGTCAGGGGTTTGTTTCCCCTCGGTGGGTTCAGCAGATCGCCTGATGTGACTTTTCTATAAGAAAACACACACATTCCATTACCATTTACTTAAAAGTGTGCATCGTTAATGATTTTGTATTGAAATTGTAAGTTGTGTTAAAAAAAAATACAAACTTGGAATTATTTTTGAGGTGTGTTAGTACCTGTTGTTTATGTTAATTGTGTTGCTTGCAAAGAGGAACAGAAAAAAAAAGTATTGGTTTCATATTAGTGTAACTTTTAATGTTGAAAGTGGCATTACAACTAATATGGAAGTAGTAAATGTTATGAAATTTTATGAATTTCATTATATATCACCACTATATCTTCACTTTTCCACAAGTTGTTTATGACATTAACCATACGACCAGCAATGTTAGTTTTGATCTTCTAGCTTTTAAATAAGACGACTGAATATATGTTGTTTTATATCAAAAACACCATTAAATATCTAATAAAACAAATACCATTTTCATTATAAAGTGTGAACATTGTTGTATGATCTGATATTTTGACTTTACAATGTGAAAATTCAGCATAATTATTAAAAACGTAATCAAATGTAAATTAATTGTATTATTTGTCGTAATTTAATAAATTATGAAATTAGTAAAGCCAATTCTCTATAACGAACTGACTAGAGGTAGTAAAGTACACAAAATGTACAATAAAACTAAAACTTGACGAATTATCAGTTGGGTATGCTTGTTTTGTTGGTATTTGTTGTTGTTTTTTCAAAGGATTTGTATTAATTAAATATTTCTGAATTACAATTTTGTTTCAAGTTGATATTAGAACTTTCAAAAATGTCTTTTGTTCAGTAGGTGAATTGTGGTGGAACAAAAACGAAGAAACTTGGTATAAGAATGTTTATTAAATTATTTAGTAATAATTGTAATCAATAGAGGTAAAAAAAACTTTCTCAAAAACTAAATTATATTATGGTATGTATGATAGAAAACCATTAATGTGGTCTCAGGTACAGAATTATTACCAAAAAGTGATATTAAGTATAATAGAAATTAAACAGTTGAAGTTTAGAAAGGAAACAATTGAGTCTTTCTTATTTTGAATGTAAGTTATAGCCTATTGAACCTTCTAGTTAAAGTGTAAAAATTGGTGTAAAGAATGAATGTATTCAGTGTAATTTTTAATGGTGAAGCAAGTATATAAACTTAGATGGCAGTGTAGTTTATTTTTAAGAAAGTGTTCAATAAAGGTCAGTGCCCGATTTTAATACCAAAATTCGTATTGCTCGGAAACTTGCGTGTTTTAATTTAAAAATACAACAGTTATGACATCTGTATATCTTGCAGCTATGATATATATAAACTGAAATCGCGATTTAAGAGTGACGTAAGTGAAGAATATTGAACAAATATTTGAAAATCATTGTTTCTAAAGTAATACATAAATTATATCCTAATTGCTAGGACTTTGAAACATTATCGCTTCATAAATTATTCTGTGAAACTTGTGTATCCAATGAATGAAGGTAAGACGTCATCACTGTTTTAAAGTAATTGTTTGTTTGTTTTTGAATTTCATGCAAAGCTACACGAGGACTATCTGCGCTATTTTAAAGTAATTAAAGGAATCTTTTCGTGTTTGACATGTTATTAAATTTAAAACTTTAACTAAAACATTTAAATTAAGAACTACATTTCATCAGCATTTACGTGCCGAAATATTTTGAACACATTTCTGTTATTATTAAAGATTTAATGATTTGGCGCGTGAAAGTATACTTTTGTGGACGTTCCCTTCAAAATTTGAAAGTTGTAAAATACTACGGTTTGCCGTATATATTCTATACAATTCCAAACTTAATTTATCTTCTTATCAAGAACAATCGACATTTATTTATTTATATAGGCTTACGAAGAAAGCTTGGAGCTTGTATATTTATTTTGGCTTACTGAGGTAACTTGGAACTTGTATATTTGTTTAGGCTTACTGAGGTAGCTTGGAACTTGTATATTTATTTAGGCTTACTGAGGTAGCTTGGAACTTGTATATTTATTTAGGCTTACTGAGGTAGCTTGGAACTTGTATATTTATTTAGGCTTATTAAGGTAGCTTGGAACTTAGACATTTCAATTTAATCGTAACCTTTATCCTTTTTATTATACATTCCAATATTTTAACAAAAGTAAATTATTTTGATTTTCCTATGATAAAAGTTTACGTGGATTCAAATTCATCAAAACTTTGGAAAATATATTTAAAAATATTGTTGCTTTATAATATAATATCCTCAACCAGGTCAAAAGTAACGCAATTCCCGTGGTTAACTTTCGAATCTGAAAAACAAATTCCAGTAGTAACATTGCGTAGGAAGTTGTAACTCCAAAATTGTTTTATTATTATTACTTGCTAACACTATCTCGTTTATTTGCATTCTGTAAATACGTTGTTGTCAGGGGTGGATACAGGATTTTTTGGTAGGGGGAGGAGTGTGATCGACTAATTAACAGCGACTTAAACCCGACCCCAAGTAAACTTTTCCTTGTTACTGCAACGTAAATTTCATGTAATTAATTTAGAAACATATATGACTACGAACTCTCATTTATTGATTTTATTCTAAAAGATCAAGTTACAAGTAATGGTACACAATTTTGGTATGGCCAGTGGGGGGGGATGCATCCCCCCTCTGTATCCAATCTGGTTGTAGTGATAAAAGTTATATTAAGCATAGATAGATATACACTGATTTTTTTTAATATACCGTATTTAAATTTCAAAGTAAGTTTGATTTTATAATTCTTAACACTCCTACGGAAATTGGGGCCTAATAGGCCCCAGAGCAACTTGAAAGGTTATTAATATTAGGCTAATAATTTTGTATTTAAATGAAATTGCCATTAACTGACCCTATCCCTTTATATTTTAAGGAGCAATAATATTTTGACTTTTCAGACATTTGCGAAATAATATTTTTAAAACATCCACTAAGGGTATTTTGGGGCCTATTAGGCCCCAGATCAAAAAACATAAAAATGACTTTAGTTTGCCCATGCCTGTTCTAGAACATTCTAGAAACCTTACAGAAGTATTTAGAATATTCTTGAAGCTTCTAGAATATTCTAGAAGAATCCACAAATCCTATATATATAGGAGCTGAAATCTTCAAACCGTGTCAAAAATGATATCTCTTGATGAAGCTGTACATTTACTGACAAAACCATCCGACGATGAAAGTGAACATGATAATGTCGAAGACTACTTTGAAAGTTGTGATGATGATCCTTCTGAAGCCGAAAATGATGAACAAATCGCGCCGTACCCTTCTGAAAGTAAAGAAAGTAATCAAGAAGATCTTACTACGATGCCAGTAAACGAACTTTTGTCCAAAGATAAAAATTTTAGTTATTCAACAACACCTTTAAGGATCAACAGGAGAACCGCAGCTCTCAATATATTCAATGGGAACCCAGGCATTACAAGGCAAGCTGCTCCATGAGTCTCTACACCATTCGAAACATTCAAAATTTTCATCTCTGATAATATGATGGAACAGATCATTCACTCAACAAACACCGTCATGAAAGAACCAATTTTTGAAGAAATTTGACCTCTGGAAATGGATCGCAGCTAATCTTTTCCTTGGAATAAGCAAATCCAAAAATTCATCGATAGACGAAATGTTTTCAACCGAATTCGGTTTGCCATTTTGCGAAAACTGATTACACAAGACAAATTCAAAAAATGTGCTCAAAATCAGATTTGACATCCACTCTCAAAGAAATAGGGAAATCAAAGATGCCGCCATCTCTGGAGTCTGGAATTTTTTCATTGAAAATTGCAAAAACAGTTACAACCCAAGCGAATACCTGACAGTGAATGAACAACAATGTAACTTCAAAGGAAGAGTTGGCTTCAGAACATACATTTCGACAAAGCCAGGCAAATACGGAATAAAGATTTGGTGCCTAACAGATGCAAAGACAAGTTACCTCCTCAACGCTCAAATTTATACTGGAAAGGTTGGAAATACGACAGAAACAAATCAAGGAGAAAGAATAGTCAGAGAACTGAGTCAGCCATTTCTTGGAAAAGGAAGGACAATAACGACAGATAATTTCTTCACAACAATGACACTTGCCAAGTACCTACGAACAAAAAGAACAGGACTTGTTGGAACCATACGGAAATCAAGAACCTTCCTGCCTCCTGAGATAAATGCAAAATCTAGAGAGTTATCACCAAAGTTTTTCTACCATGACGACATCACTCTTCTCAGGCACTCGGACAAACCAGGAAAATATGTGCTACTACTGAGTTCTCAGCATCAGTCTGGTGAAGTAGAAGAGAATGGAAAGCCCGAAATCGTCAATCTTTACAATGCAACGAAGGCAGGTGTCGACACTCTCGATCAACTGGTGAGATATTATACAACAAAGAGGCGATCAAAGCGCTGGTCAGTCTGCATATTCTATAACATTCTAGATCTTGCTGCGTACAATGCTTTCGTTCTATACTCGACAAAACATCCAGAATTTCTTCGTCAACATAAATCAAGAGCCAGAAGAGAATTTATACGGCAATTGGTGCTTGAAATCAAAGAAATTTACTGCAAAGATAATGACAAAACAACCTCATGTGAACCGCCTGCAAAGAGGGCAAAAAGAGGACGATGCCATTTGTGCGGCAGATCAAAAGATAGACAGTCGAAAATTGTTTGCTCAAATTGTAAAAAAAATGTTTGTCAGAGCCATTCTAAAGTTGTTTGTAATGAATGTTGCTAAATCACTGTGTTTCTATTGGGAAAATATATGGGGCCTGATAGGCCCCAAAATCACTTTAGTGGATGTAAATATTTTTTTCGTAGGAGTGTTAACTAGTTTCACTGCAACAAAATAACGTTTTTGCAATTTAGCTGTACGTAAAACTTAAAAGTTAGATTAAAATAAGTTATTCTACCTCATATATTAGGCCAATCTAAGTTGAATCTAATACTGTCCAGTATAGAAAAAACATAGGAAGTACTCACTGAAACTGGTTGTTTTTAACTTCTGTAAGTTAATTCTTTTATATTACAAGCTACACGACATTTGTTATTTGGTGGTTAGTGTACTTATTCTGTAAATAGAGGTTAATGGTTTGCAGCTCGTTAACATAAAAACGTGCTTTATAGCCGCTAGCTGTTGCTAATTTTGAAGCGATTAATTTGAAGTAAGGCACTTGATTATCGTTGCTCTTACCGCCAACTGCACTATAGAATGGTGGGATTTTACTGTAACCTTAACAACGCTCTCAAAGAACGTAATGCAATTTTGAGACAAAAAGACACGAAAATGGACCTTCCGGCTCATACTCTATCAAACTAATTAAGACGACGCCGAGCTGCAAACAAAGCTTTCAGAGAAATTCTAGTTACGTTCTGATACAATTTTACACCTATAATGGTAAAATAGCATTCCGAACAGTTACCATAACCTCGTGTAAGGAGTCTCCTTCAAACAAGCGACGCTCCTTTCCTAGTCATTATTTATATTTAAAAACTCAAGTAATTTCCATTCTAAGTTTCCGAAGATTTACCCGTCAGTTTTAAGTTGCATGCTTACTTACATTTTATGTATTCAAATATCAATTAGACATTACCTGATTGTTATTTTTTCTTTGAAGAGAGAACATTTTTGGTTCATATAAATTTTGTTCGAAATGGGCCCAAACAAACAAGTGAACCTCGTCTCAAAATAGGGCCTGGCATGGCCTAGCGCGTAAGGCGGGCGACTCGTAATCCGAGGGTCGCGGGTTCGCGCCCGCATCGCGCCAAACATGCTCGCCCTCCCAGCCGTGGGGGCGTTATAATGTGACGGTCAATCCCACTATTCGTTGGTAAAAGAGTAGCTCAAGAGTTGGCGGTGGGTGGTGATGACTAGCTGCCTTCCCTCTAGTCTTACACTGCTAAATTAGGGACGGCTAGCACAGATAGCCCTCGAGTATCTTTGTGCGGAATTCCAAAACAAACAAACAAACAAGTGAACCTCGTCTCAAAATAAAAGTATTAATTCACAAAGAAAACTTGCACCAATTCAATTTCTCGACTTAATCGTAATGTCGATTGTAAGCAAATCTTTAAAGTGAGCAAAAACGCTTATTGATTTTTCACTTATTTTTTGGACTGTAAAGATATGTAAAATGCCATTGTCAAGACGCTTGGTATGGAGATGAACAAAATTATAATAAAGTTGTATTTTTATACAAACCGAAGCATTGGTTTACATTTCGATCCCTAGATGGCAGAGTAATGGTGATGTATTGATATGTCAGAGTATCTTATGCCTAAAGCAGTCTTTGAAGTAAATAGTCCAAGACAGAGTTATGAATTGTAACACTTTTTATGTAGTGGTATAAACTGTGTAGTTTACAAAAACAATTACTTAGTACTTTCATCTGAAGAATTTGTGGTAAACAGTTATTCAAAGTTTATCGACTGTCAAGTCGAGAAAAGTGACCGTTTCGTTAAATCCTGTTTGTTTTCCTTTATTTAAGTTTTATTTGAAATTGGGCAAACACGACAAGCCAGTTATATTGAGTACCTTATTTCTTTACAAAGTTTTAATATTACGCATCACACATTGTAAAGAAACATGAACTGTTTATGCAGGATATCATTAAAATGGAAAGAAATATAATCAACACTAGCCTTTTTTGTTTAAGACAAAAAACATTTCATATTTTTTTGTTTGTTTTGGAATTTCGCACGAAGCTACTCGAGGGCTATCTGTGCTAGCCGTCCCTAATTTAGCAGTGTAAGACTAGAGGGATGGCAGCTAGTCATCACCACCCACCGCCAACTCTTGGGCTACTCTTTTACCAACGAATAGTGGGATTGACCGTCACATTATACACCCCCACGGCTGGGAGGGCGAGCATGTTTAGCGCGACGCGGGCGTGAACCCGCGACCCTCGAATTACGAGTCGCACGCCTTACGCGCTTGGCCATGACAGGCCAACATTTCATATAAAAGATAGTTCGTTCCAGCAAAACAGCAAATAAATTTCGCTTTCTCTGCTTTCTTATTACGCACGACTTGTTTCCACTATCTTAGATTTTTCAAAAGAAGTCAGAGCATATGCACAACACCATATTAGGCGAAAATATACTATAATAAAACGTCTGTTTTTGTAGACGATTGTTAAGTTATACTGTAACAAAAGTTTAATGTCGACATTGATCAAACAATTATTAACTTATTACGGCGATTAATGACAATGACGTACTAAGCACTTTTGATACCTTGTGCATCTTAGGTTTAGTTGTATAAAATATAGTGTGTGGAAAGAATTTAAAAACATTACAATAAGAATAAGGACCTATGGTTTTATGGCGAATATACTGACATGAATTTCTAGAAATAAACTTCCCCACCTATATGTTTTATTTTCGTAATCTAATGCTCTAAGTGAAATATTACTATTTTCAATTATTAATGTCGCTGTTGTAACAGATTTATTGTTACACACTTATTTTAGTGCCTACATTTGTTTCATTATAGTTTTTCTCCTTTTGTATGTGACGTATATTCTTCTCAGTGTATTATGCAACTTCCGCCTATTAATGAAATTTGCAGAGCATTCTAGAAACTGAGAATCAATAATATTAGTTTATTAAAATGCGCTAGATCATTGTTGAAAATTATAGAAACTTACGTAATTCATATTTTATAACCGATCCGCCGAGAGACAAATATAATATTTTTGGAAAGCTACAGTCGGTGTGTTATAGGCCTAGGATGCTATAATTGTAATAAACGTCTATTAATAAAAAACAAAACTACAGAATCTGATCAGGAATATTTATAGATTTCGAGCATTATCAACCGTTCAACTACAGTGAATTACTTCGGACGTTAGAATTTCTACGAGGACTTTAAATATCATTGTCGTGAAAAGTCAGCGGTGTGAGGCCAGTCAAGCTAGCTAGCTTAAGCGACAGTATGAACTCAGAAGCAATTTGTTTGTCGGGGATCTGTATTGTCGATAAAATATTTAGTTTTAGACTAGACTAGATACAAAACTCAGCATAGTCTGCAAGTTTTTAAAACTGTTGTATGTAAATCATTATTTGTAATGACCTAATTGTAAATTGTGTTATTTTCTTGTCTGTATAACGGCCCAACATGGCCAAATGGGTAAGACGTTCAACTCGTAATCTAAGGGTCGCGGGTTCAAATCCCGGTCGCACCAAATATGCTCGCCCTTTCAGCCGTGGGGGCGTTAAAATATGACGGTCAATCCCGCTATTCGTTGGTAAACTCGTTGGTAAAAGAGTAGCCCAATAGTTGGCAGTGAGTGATGATAACTAAATGCCTTCCCTCTAGTCTTACACGGCTAGCACAGATCGCCCTCTAGTAGCTTTGTGCGAAATTAAAAAAACAAAAACAAACTTGTTTGTATATTCAAATCTATTTGTGTTAAAAAAATTGTGTGAATCAATCTTGTTGGCATGTAACATTAACATTTTATTAACTTCTATATTCAAATTCAAATTTCCGGTTATTTAAAACAGTAATACGTTAACATATGTTACACAATAAACCGGAATCTCGTCCGAAATAAATAATAATACGTAACACTACACAGTCTTCACGGTTCAATGCTACTTAATAGTTTTCTTTTATCTTCCTGAATTGTCACTATGGATCTCTCATATTTAAATAATTTTGCCAAAAGTAGGTTCGGTAAAGTTTGTTACTATTATTTCTTATAGGCTATGCAAGTATATATATGATAGGTTTGTACGTACAGTTTTAGGTCTTGTGATTATCTCTGTTTTTTACAGCGATGCACAGTAATTCATACAATATATCCGAGTATATATTGTGATATGTTTGTACATAGGGAGGTATTGTAATTATCTCTTTGTTTTCACACAAATCCCTCGTGAAATATTATATGAAAGCCTATCGTCATTATTTTTTTATGTGTTATTACCCTGTGGCTTTACGTTCTCGGGTCTTTGAGCGAACAAGATGAAACGAAGACGTGGTTTGTACGCGTTGTACCCTAGCACTAGTGGCTGTTCTTGTTCTCAGAGGCGTCATTAAGACCTATTAGCAAGGCTTGAGCATATTATCACCGAGAACTGGGCGCTAATAAATCAAGACAAGAAGGGAGCGACTTTAATTCTAGTTATGTCAGATTGGCGTAAAATACTGCGTCCGTCCCAACACCTGGGATCTTTTGTGTACTACAACACTTACTGTGTTTGTAGCATTCTTTGTCAAAAGGTGTTCTCTGTAACTGCCACTCATTTACGATTTATTAGCTCCATTTGAGATCATTACATGTCGTTTACAAAGTTATAGTCCAAGTTTGATTCAATTATAAACTACAGAAATAAGAGGGAAGCAGCGTTAGTCTAAGTGTTGACACGGCTGATTCACAGAAGTGCAACTTTTATGTTACTTTAACGTGCTCAGAAAAAACAACAACACAGAAACTAATATTCAATCGTACAAATTATCAATGATATTTTAATAATCTCGTATTAATACTTATAACGAATTATCAGTATAGAAAGTTAAGAGTCTACTCACAAATTAACAAAAATATGATATATTCAAAATTGCCGTCATTTCTTAAGCGACACCTATAATCCTGGTTGTTTTTCTTTCAGTTATTAATAAACTGCGGCAAATCGACCCTGCAATTTGTTCAATAAGTGGTTGCAGTTCGTAACTGTTAAAAGATAATAGCGCTGATACGCAGGTTGTAATTAACACACATTCTGTTCACCACAAAATAAGAAAATAATTAATAGTATACTGATAGTAGTGAATCTTTCGTGTTATTACTTGCTATATTTATCATAAAACACATTCTGATAAATAATTTGTATGTGTTTTGACTGTACTCAGTAACAAAAGAAATATATTTCGAAAGTATTTAACCTGATGACTGCCATGTATTTCAGCTGCTACAATACAACTCAAATACTTCTTCGTTTTGTAAGGTTTTTCGTGACGCTATTTTGGATCGAAAGTGAAACAATTGGTAAATAGGTCAAATGCGTGTATTGTGCTGACACCTAGCCTTGAAGTTAGGTATTATTGAGAACGAATTAACTTGTCCGTGGCACTGTGTTACCGATCGGCTTGGACGAGTTGTCTCGTCGACGGCACTGAACAGGTTAAATAAATAAAACATTTTATACAGAAATTGGTAAAATACATTAATTTGTTGTTAATAAAACATTTATTAGGTTGTTATTTCTACATATCGTAGTAACGGAAAATTTGCAATAATTAAATTATTGTAATAGTTTTATTTAGAACATCGTGTTTTTATTCTCTGCATATGATATTTTTTGAAAAGTACATGCTTGTTTTTTCACATAATTGCAAGAGTAAAAACCATTTGAATTATATATGAATATGCTCCCCAAATTTCACTACTTTCTGTTAATAAAAGCTGCCTACTTATATGCTAATACTATTTCCAAATCTCAATACGTTCTATTATCAAATTCCCCTTTCTTGTATGCTAATATGCTCCCCAACTTTCAGTACTCTTCCATTAGTAAAACTCTTGTTTGATTATACAATCCCCAAATATGAATACTTTCGATTAATAAAACCCATTTCCTTGCATGCTTATAAATCCCTCAGTTCTTTGCTAACTCTTTAGCAGGGTGCAGTCTTGATCTCGTAATACAGTTTACCACAAATTTATGTTAATATTTTTATTCCTGTGAGGAAGAGTCAGTTAGAATGTCCTAGAGCAAATTAAACTAAAGAAAATGTTTGTTTTTTGTTTTGTTTTGTTTTTAATTTCGCGCAAAGCTACACGAGGGCTGTCTGCGCTAGCCGTCCCTAATTTAGCAGCTAGTCATCACCACCCACCGCCAACTTTTGGTCTACTGTTTTACAAACGAATAATGAGATTGACCGTCACATTATAACGCGCCTACGGTTGAAAGGGCGAGCATGTTTGGTGCGACGGGAATTCGAACCCGCGACCATCGGATAACGACTCGAACGCCTTAACCCACCTCGCCATGCTGGGCCAAAACCAGAAATAAGTTTATTTTTAATTACGCGCAAAGCTACACGAAGGCTATCTGCGATAGCCGACCCTAATTTAGCAGCTAGTCATCATCACCCGCCGCCAACTTTTGGGCTACTCTTTTACCAACGAATAATGGGATTGACCGTCACATTATAACGCCACCACGGCTTAAAAGGGTGAGCATGATTGGTGCGACGGGAAGTCGAATGCCTTAACCCACCTGGCCACGCCGGGCTAAAGAACATGTCCACCGACTTTAAAAGCTTTGACGAATTTTTGTAAAAAGCACAATAAAATTTTTCAATAGCTTTGAGCCTTGAGTTACAAATATCAGTAATAAATGTATTTAAGAGTTGAGTGTCTCTTGTAAGTTGTATATTCATGACTAAATAAGGGTTTTGATAAGTTTGTCTAACTACATCATACAAAGACATTCGCAAGCCCGGCACGGCCAAGCGTGTTAAGGCGTGCGACTTGTAATCTGAGGGTCGCGGTTTCGTATCCCCGTTGCACCAAACATGCTCGCCCTTTCAGCCGTGGGAGCGTTATAATGTCACGGTCAATCCCACTATTCGTTGGTAAAAGAGTAGCCCAAGAGATGGCGGTGGGTGGTGATGACTAGCTGCCTTCCCTCTAGTCTTACACTGCTAAATTAGGGACGGCTAGCACAGATAGCCCTCGAGTAGCTTTGTGCGAAATTCCAAAAAAAAACGAAAAAAACAAAATTATTCAAAACGATTCTTCACTAGCTGCATAGTTATCAAATAAGCCATTTTATGGAAACAAGGGAAAACTACAAAATACTGTTTACTGCTTTATTGAGTATCGTTTTGTTCTTTCTCACATAGTTGATGTACACAGAGAATACACTCAATATCTATAAATTTTATTGCTAATAAAATAGCAACCAGAGAGTTTTATTAAAAGACTGTTGTAACAAGGTTCTCATAAGATGGCCGGACGTGGTCTATTAGTTAGTGTTCGTGGTTGACGATTGCAAGGTGAATACACTACGCTTCCAGCTATGAGCGCGTTATAAAACAACAGTCAGTCTTACTATTCGGTTAAGAGAAGTCGTAGAGGCAGCGGATGCCGTTGACTGATATCTTCCTTCTGGTCAGAAGCTAAAGTTTAGAAAACTGGATCTGGCGGTTTGACCTTGTGATACTTCGAGGTAATGTCAAGTTAAAATAACAATTACAAAAGAAAATGCTGTTAAAATTGCTGTTATTACGTAATTTATTTTAAAGAAAAAGTTAAAATAGCTATATCGCAGTTTAGCTCCAGAAGCCAATGAAAAAATGAGAGAATACTGTAATTTGTATAGTTTGAATTCAAATTTGAAGAGTGTTATACATTATTTTAGTTTTACAAGTAGACAGGTGTTTGAGATACGTTCACTTATTCTGACGTGCTCATTACGCTAGTAACAGCGAATGTCTTTGTTTGTTTGTTTTGAATTTCGCGCAAAGGTACTCGAGGGCTATCTGCGCTAGCCGTCCCTAAGTTAGTAGTGTAAGACTAGAGGGAAGGCAGCTAGTCATCACCACCCACCGCCATCTCTTGGGCTACTCTTTTACCAACGAATAGTGGGATTGACCGTGACATTATAACGCTCCCACGGCTGAAAGGGCGAGCATGTTTGGTGCAACGGGGATACGAAACCGCGACCCTCAGATTACAAGTCGCACGCCTTAACACGCTTGGCCGTGCCGGGCTTGCGAATGTCTTTGTATGATGTAGTTAGACAAACTTATCAAAACCCTTATTTAGTCATGAATATACAACTTACAAGAGACACTCAACTCTTAAATACATTTATTACTGATATTTGTAACTCAAGGCTCAAAGCTATTGAAAAATTTTATTGTGCTTTTTACAAAAATTCGTCAAAGCTTTTAAAGTCGGTGGACATGTTCTTTAGCCCGGCGTGGCCAGGTGGGTTAAGGCATTCGACTTCCCGTCGCACCAATCATGCTCACCCTTTTAAGCCGTGGTGGCGTTATAATGTGACGGTCAATCCCATTATTCGTTGGTAAAAGAGTAGCCCAAAAGTTGGCGGCGGGTGATGATGACTAGCTGCTAAATTAGGGTCGGCTATCGCAGATAGCCCTCGAGTACCTTTGCGCGAAATTCAAAACAAACAAACAAAGACATTCGCTGTTACTAGCGTAATGAGCACGTCAGAATAAGTGAACGTATCTCAAACACCTGTCTACTTGTAAAACTAAAATAATGTATAACACTCTTCAAATTTGAATTCAAACTATACAAATTACAGTATTCTCTCATTTTTTCATTGGCTTCTGGAGCTAAACTGCGATATAGCTATTTTAACTTTTTTCTTTAAAATAAATTACGTAATAACAGCAATTTTAACAGCATTTTCTTTTGTAATTGTTATTTTTAACTTGGACATTACCTCGAAGTATCACAAGGGTCAAACCGCCAGATCCAGTTTTCTAAACTTTTAGCTTCTGACCAGAAGGAAGATATCAGTCAACGGCATCCGCTGCCTCTACGACTTCTCTTAACCGAATAGTAAGACTGACTGTTGTTTTTATAACGCGCTCATAGCTGGAAGTGCGTAGTGTATTCACCTTGCAATCGTCAACCACGAACACTAACTAATAGACCACGTCCGGCCATCTTATGAGAACCTTGTTACAACAGTCTTTTAATAAAACTCTCTCTGGTTGCTATTTTATTAGCAATAAAATTTATAGATATTGAGTGTATTCTCTGTGTACATCAACTATGTGAGAAAGAACAAAACGATACTCAATAAAGCAGTAAACAGTATTTTGTAGTTTTCCCTTGTTTCCATAAAATGGCTTATTTGATAACTATGCAGCTAGTGAAGAATCGTTTTGAATAATTTTGGGTTTTTTTTCGTTTTTTTTTGGAATTTCGCACAAAGCTACTCGAGGGCTATCTGTGCTAGCCGTCCCTAATTTAGCAGTGTAAGACTAGAGGGAAGGCAGCTAGTCATCACCACCCACCGCCAACTCTTGGACTCTTTTACCAACGAAAAGTGGGATTGACCGTCACATTATACGCCCCCACGGCTGGGAGGGCGAGCATGTTTAGCGCGACTCGGGCGCGAACCCGCGACCCTCGGATTACGAGTCGCACGCCTTACGCGCTTGGCCATGCCGGGCCCATTTTGAATAAAAAATGAATATTTCACAAAGAGTTTTTTAATAAAATGTACTTTTTTCTGTCGAAATATCTATCAGAATCAGGAAGAGGGCTATTGTAATTACATAAGACAGTTTTTGTATTTTACATAGTTAATATTTTCAGTTATCGAAATACTAAGCATTGATCTCTGTTCATATTAAGTAATTAACGTTATTTATATCAGAAACAAGCATTCTTAAGAATTAATTAAAGTACACTAATATATATGCAAACGACTAATTTATACGTTATTATTTTAGTTTGGATTTCGCGCAAAGCTACACGAGGGCTATCTGCGATAGCCGTCCCTAATTTTACAGTGTGAGACTAGGGTAGAGACAGCTGGTCATTACCACTCACTACCAACTCTTGGGCTACTCTTTTACTAACGAATAGTCAGATTGACCGTCATATTGTAATGTCACACGGCTGAAAAGGTGATAATGTTTGGTGCGACGGAGATTCGAACCCGCCAATCTCAGATTACGATTCGGGTGCCTTAACTACTGGCCATGCCTGGCGTGTTATTTTAGTATATACATTTTTAGATCAAAATAATTTAACGTTTTTTTTAAAGTTGAGTCGTGATGTAGGCCACCATTAAAATGATAAGATAAGCTTTACGAATACCTTTCAGTCATTATTTGGAAGATTCAGAGAGGCCGAAAAATGGTACTTACATCTGATCTTATGCCTCATTGCCTAAGTCACTAAACTAATATTAATTGGCAATTATTGCTAGAGATACAGAAAATGTTTAATCCAATCTAATGTAATTTCTCTTATGGATCATTGAAGACTTCTCTCATGGATGACTGAAGGTTTCTTTTATAGAGCATTGAAGACCTGTTTTATAGAGCATTGAAGACCTCTTTTATAGATCATTGAAGACTTCTTGTTTGGGTCGGTGAAGACTTCTTGTTTGGATCATTGAAGACTTCTCTTATGGATAATTGAATGCTTCTCTTATGAATCGCTGAAGACTTCTTTTATGGATCGTTGAAGACTTCTTGTTTGGACCATTGAAGACTTCTTTTATGGATCATTGAAGACCTCTTTATGTGACATACTGAAAAATCCCTGAAGTTACTTAATTTAAAATGCATAATTGACTAATATTGTTAGACATACCCGCCAAAGCTAATAGGTGTGTATATTACTGAATCCACCAAAATACTAGGCGAGGCCTCCAAAGCCAACGTTAATAGGTATGTAAATTACTTAACTCATAACAACACCAAGCTAGAACTATGGGTCAAAGTTAATCTATTATAACAATACTTTGTATTTTCTGTCCTGAAAATGTGTTTGCATATTATTATATAAATGCGCTTGCTTGCGCGTTTCATTTTGATGTAAGTAATAAGTGGATATAAATATACGAAAATATCATAATTTACAAATATACATTTCAACAGTTATGTTATTAATTGACGGTTTTAAACAAAATATAATAAAAATTTTGATTAACTAAACAGAATCTTCATACCTTATTTTAATATGGCTAAAATGTCCATTTATCAGGTCATTTTGACGAGGTTATTTTCCGAGACTCACGGTACAAATATGGTATACATTGTTGACTCTTTTTTGCCACTTCCTGCCTTGTCACTGTGGGAGCTCTCTCGAGATAAATGGTTGAAAAATCCACTTGTGATTCTATCCTAGGTGATCCTTTAGAAGGTGTCTCTTCAGAAATCCTGGATTCTTCAGTAAGTTGAATTTCCATCGGCAAATTATTCCCAAAACTGTTTTGACAAAACCCTTAGACTCTTCAATAGATAGATTTATTACTGGTGGAAACTTCTCTGAAATCAACCAGTTGGTCATTCTCTCAATGACATACTTCCAAAGACAGTCACGATGGGGACCTTTGGTTCGAACTGCCTGTTATTGTGGATTCTGTAAAAGTGATCAGCAATTCTTTTGACTACATAATATGGTTCTTTCCAACATCCACTTAACTTTGGAATTCATACTTTATTGTAGTGGGGATTGTCTAGCTGAACCATATCACTTCACTGAAATCCAATGTATCAGCATTAATATCATAGTGAGTTTTTCACCTTATCACAAGCTTATTTAAGTTTTTTCTGAGTAAAGTTATGTATGGTATCAATGGTGTTCCTTAGTCTCTCTACATAGTCTATGTAAGACTGTATTGAGCAATTATTCTCAGAGTGCAAGTTTTCTCCCAAACATCAGTAACTATGATATGTTGCCTACAGTTTCAGGCATCATCGTTTGATAACTCATAAACATGACTGAAAGATCTTAATCCCACGTTTTCTGATGTTCATCCATATGAAACTATAAAACTATATCTATCTAACATTTGAATTGAAGATGAATGAATGTTTGTTGTCCTGTTTTTGTTTATTCTAAGGATTTGAGACATTTATACAAAGTTAACTCAAAGTCCCATTCCTGAACTGATTCAAGTTTCATAGCCATTTATCAGTTAAAACAAATTCATTACGAAGTTTTCTTGGTAGAGTTTCAGCTTCCTAACAAGAAAGCATCGCAAAGTTTTGACCATTTCACGAAATAGTCCACAAAAATTATGAGGTATTTAGTTCAATTTATACTTTGTAGCAGAGGATCGTGCACATCAAAAGCAAATGTCTCAAGTGGTACTCAACATCACACCAGGATAGCTATATATGCTCTTCTTTTACAGCTCCTTTCACTCACAACATATTTCACACGATTTACATCACTTCAGTATAAATTCTTGGCACCCAAAATAATAGAGGCTTTCTTTCTCTTACTCGCTTAATTGTCTTAATAACAGCTAAGTGTCCATCTGTTAGAAGGTTGTAGACATGGGGTGTTCCTTAATGCAGAGAATGTTGACATGATGTATCGCACTCTGCTCAGTACATCTGTGCCTGTGGGCTGTATGGACCAACTATTTGCCTCGAGGGTTTTTTTTCTGTACGATTCTTGATCCACTGAATAATTGGTTCTTAGTTAATATCTTCTGCTTGACTACCTTTCAGTTTATTATTGATCATTTGTATTATCTTAAGCTTCATTATTTTTATTAACACATGATCTTTGAAATAATTAGTCAGTATTTTATGTTTCTGTCCAAAATGATTTACAATATTGACATTTACTCCTGAAACCATATTTCTATCTCGCCTTCTTAAATGCGAAAAATTATGAGCTTCTTAAATGTTACATGATCTCTAGAGTATGAATGTTTGGTCATTTAGGTAATAAGGAAACTATTTCCGGCTCCAACAGCATTTGCTAGTTTTTTTAAAAATTGAATACCTCATTTCTGTGGTTATGTTATGGTAGCCAATCACTTGCCTATTTCCGTGTTGTACTTGTGATAATATTCTTTCCACTGCAGAAGTAGAGATACCTTCAACCAATAGAAGTGAATCTTCAAAGGTTGGGTGTGCATATACAGGAGTATGGATTCGTTTTCTTCCAGTTTACTTAATACTTGTTCACAATCAGCAACCAGCAAAAGTTATTTGTTTTTAAGTAATTTTTGTAAAAGACGAAAATGATATAAAGAGCATAGTCCTAGAATCATCTTTCCTTATTAATGTTTTTACTGCTAGCTAGTTCTGGACAGATTCGATCTCAGATGGGCCTATGGACATTCTGTTTCTGTCTATAATGTGTCCCAGGAAATCCATCTGTTAATGGAACAATTTAAACTTCATGGGAATCAGCTTAAGGTTCTCTTTTCCTGAACAAAGTTAGTGTTTTCTTTAGCTCATTACAAGAATTATCAGATATCTTACCATATGTGATTGTTCATCCATGTACATGAGCACATTGTTCCAAGGTAGATCAGAAACAGCAAACTTCGTTAGTCATTGAAACGTTGCAGGTGCACTACGTACTCGAGATAGTAAAGCAACATATTTTCACAAGTTATTTTTTCAGTAAAGGCCGTTGTCTCTCTACTTGATTCCACGAAATGCATTCGCCAATATCTTTTTTTTTCAGATCCAATGTAGAAAACCATATGAATTCAGATAAGTCATCCAAAGTAGATTCAATCCTAGGAAGCGGGCAGGCATTCTTTTTTGTAAGTTCATTAACCTTACAATGGTATACATAGAACTTTGTGGATCTATCCTCCTTGTTCACAAGTATAATTGGTGATTCCAAAGGTCTGGTACTTTTTTCTATTACTCTTTTTTTTTCAACTCTTCTATATTCTTGAAAACCTCTCAGTGTGTTTTGCAAAATAGAATGTTCTAACTGAGATATTGGGCTACATCTTCATTATTAATTGTATGATATGTTTTATTTGTTCATCCGAAATCATGAAGTCTACCGAAGAAGGTACTTTGATGTTCCATTATGAGGTCGCGTAATCTCTAGCATTGACCAGCTGTAAAGATTACATAGCATTGTCATACGGCTCTTGTAAGTGAAGTGGATAGCTATCCTTACGTGATTATTTGATATCAAAATTTCTAAATATCGCCTCAAAGGTACCTTCTTCTGATATTCTGTGATATGGAAGTACGACCTGTAGAAGAGCACATCTTCCAATGTCCCATCTAGACTTGATTTAAATTTTATAATTCATTGTGTTCATAACGTTTATGTTCTTCAGATTCACGAGAGTTCATTCAACCATTAATTCTTCAGAACACACTGTAATGGTTGGTTATATTGAATCCCAGTTACCATATGTAAATTCATCCCTAATAGGTCGATATTATTACTCACACCTCATGTAACGCTTAGAAGTTTCTCATGTAATGGTTGGTTATATTGAATCCCAGTTACCATATGTAAATTCATCCCTAATAGGTCGATATTGTTACTCACACCTCATGTAACGCTTAGAAGTTTCTCATGTAATGGTTGGTTATATTGAATCCCAGTTACCATATGTAAATTCATCCCTAATAGGTCGATATTGTTACTCACACCTCATGTAACGCTTAGAAGTTTCTCATGTAATGGTTGGTTATATTGAATCCCAGTTACCATATGTAAATTCATCCCTAATACCTAGATATTATTACTCACACCTCATGTAACGTTTAGAAGTTTCTCATGTAATGGTTGGTTATATTGAATCCCAGTTACCATATGTAAATCCATCCCTAATACCTAGATATTATTACTCACACCTCATATAACGTTTAGAAGCTTCTCATGATAAGGGTAGTTTCTAACTTTTCTTGTTTTCAGAATTTTATGTCCACGTGCTGTTTGCATCATTTCATCTCCTTTGAAAGTTATTTCTAACCTTTCATTACAAAATATGGTCGAGCAGCTGTAGCCGGAAAACATAGTGCGAAACATGAAATCGACAAGCTCATTGACTCGTGAACTGGTTTCATTAAATTATAAGCTTTTATTTCATTTGTAGCAGGTGGAATATTTCCAACTGAACTTTACCCCATCAATCCAACTAATTTCTGTTTTTCAATGTCTGTTTAGCTCTTTACAATCCTTTGATCTATTTGACTCAGAGACTCATCCTTATGGAATATTTTGCTTGGTTTATTATCAGCTATTGATTCTTCATGGTGTCGTCTTCATTGTAAGGATAATTTATTTCCTTCAGGCTTCTGGCTGAAATTCTTCGCAATATGTCATTTAAATTTACACTTGAAACACATAATATCTTTTGGCTTATTTCATCCATTCCATGTTATCACTTTTCCAAGTAATCTCTCCTGTTCCTCTAGACTATCTTTAATGGGAGTTTATAGCTCATAACAACCAAATCTGATGATCTCAAAGCTTCTAGTTGGTAACTTTGGTTCTTTTTAATCTGCCACTTTAATAGAGTGATGTTCTACCACTAACTGTTGATTTTGTTTTACATCTACTTTACTTCAGCCTAATTTATATCTTCATCTGTCATGGCATCTGTCTGTCATGAACTGATCATTTCCCAACTAGTCCATCATTTTATGAGAGCATCATGGTAGAAAATTAGACAAACCATTCCAAATCTTCCATACTATGCTCAGTCTTCATTTTGGAAACTTATTTCTAGTGTGTCACTTTAAACTTGATAAGATAGATGCAAATGCTTGATAGTTGTTGTGTCTCGGCTTAAAAGTTACTTAATGTCAGGTTGAGCAGGTTCTTTGAAATGGGCAACAAGATGAAAAGCTTATTGGTCATTACTCTATCCATTTACTTTGGAAATTATTACAAAATATGCCTTTTGTACCACATTTACTTCATAGACCGTTGGTCTTTTGTTGTAATTTCTTTTCGTGTTTTTAATTTTCTATTTATTTCCTCTTTATCCTCTTTGAATTTTCCGGATTTCTCCCCTCTTTTTTTTCTTCTTTTAATACTCTGTCTCTTTTCGCTACAGTTTCATAATTCGTTCGTCTCACCTCGTGCTTGCTTTATCATCTTGGAACTTACCGCAAGACTTATTTTATTTTCACCAAAATAACTCCACTTCTGATAGGTTTGTTGAGCAGGTTCTTTTTGGATTATTTGTAAAAAATAATGTGATTTGCAGTCAGTTAATGTTAACAAATTAATTTATTTCTTCAGTTACGTTCTATACAGGCTACGTTCAATGGTGGGTGTAACTTCACAAACATGGCTTCAACAAAAGTTGAATATATACCAAAATCCAATATATGCCTAAGTCACAGCCAAGGCTTAAGCCACTTGAAAAAATTCTCGCTAATCGATGGATAACAAGTGCGCTATCTGACTAACTTGCTAACTAATGAATAACTTATTCGATAATTGAATCACAGACCAACTTACACTGTTAAACATATACTCTTTAACGATCTCTGAACTAATTATAAATTCTTTCTCACCCTGTCTGACGTGGTTTATACTGTATTTTTTTCAAGAACGTTCGAGCTTTCACCGAGGCTTAAGCTTTATGAAACTTCTATATTTCGTAGAAGGTTATCTTCATTGAACAAAACGTTAAAATAATACCTTAATACATAACACTACCTAACACAAATTATGTTCCTTGATAGTATGTGTTATTTCTTAATTGCTTATGTTGTAAAAGTACAGAAAATGACCATTATTCCCTTTAAACTTTGCTTTTGTGACCTGGATAATGAAATTTAGAAATTAACCTATTTTCTGTGTAAAAAACGGCAAATTTGCACATTTTCATTTACATAAGGTCTGAATAAAACAACATATGAATCAAGATTTACATGTATTTATACTAAAGTTATACAAAAATGTTTAGAAGTGAGTAGCTTTTCGAGATTTGCGACTGTAATGTAAATAACTTTCACGTATCAGCCCCCAAATATAGTCTCCCATCATGTTTTCGTTATACGCCCCAGGTCACAAAAGCAAAGTTTGAAAGAGAAAATAGGTCTTTTCCATTCACTTTAGGCATAAGCAACTGGGAAATAACCCTTTCTGTCCAGGAACAAGAAAAGTAAAAATATTGTTACATGGTGTTATCGAACGTGACAAATATAAGATTGAAATAATTGAAATAATTTTTATAAAAATTCAACATCTAAAGAAGATTATTGGTCGACGTTTTAAGCCGATAGGAGGAGAAAGAATTAGATATAATAATAATAATAATACAAATGTTACATCAGCAGACACAAATAATTATCTGTAGGTATTGGTTAATTAGTATTAATTTTATTCTAAAACAAATAGATAAAGCTGTATATTTCAAATAAGAAGTAAAGTAATATTGCGGAAAATTCTATAATAATTCTGGCTAAACGGCAACCTCCAAATTTATATACATAAGTTTTAAAATACTTTGAGTATAAAAAACAAAAAAAAGTGTTGTAACTTCTAATAGAAATAATTGTTTAAAGTCTACAATTAGATATTTCGAATTAGAAAATATAATTATTGGACTGAAAGGGTGAAGGTGGGATATTCTTTCGGTTTGTTTGTTTAATTTCGCGCAAAGCTACACGAGGGCTATCTGCGCTAGCCGTCCTTAATTTAACAGTGTAAGGCCAGAGGGAAGGCAGCTAGTCATGAGCACCCACCGCCAACTCTTGAACAACTCTTTATTAACGAATAGTGGAATTGATCGCAACATTATAACACCCCACGACTGAAAGGGCGAGCATGTTTGGTGCGACGGGGATTCAAACACACGACCCTCAGATTACGAGTCGAACTCCTTAGCCCAGCTGGCCATGCAGTCTCTTTTTGTTGTAATTCTAAAAATATCACTTTGCTTTAAAAATATAAATATAATATGTTGTATATTGGGGAAAGTAATAACTTGATATTGAGAGTTAAGTTGCATAGGCATAATCTTATAAAATTAGAAAAATTATCCCCTAAAAATTTATTTTAGCTATTCTGAAAATATAAATAATCTTTTTTTAAGGTTTTTTTCTTTCAGAATTATAATGAAAAGAGAGTGTGTGTGTTTTTCTTATATCAAATCCATGTAGGACTATCTGCTGAGTCTGCAGAGAGGAATCGAACCTCTGGTTTTAGCTTTAAAATCCGTAAACTTCAGATGTTTAGTAAATAGGGCTTTAAAGAGATTAATATGTAGTTAAGCGCAAAACTACTCAATGAACTACATGAGCTGTGCTCACCACGGGTATCGAAACCTGAATTTTAGCATTGTCAACCCTATGTTTGGTAACTAGCACCCTAGAGGTTCTAAAGTAAAAATTAAGAGAGTAGTTAAGATCAAAGCTACACAATGACCTATCTATATTATTTCTACCACAGGTATCGAAATCCAATTTTTAGCATTGTACCCCCACAAACATACCGCTGAGCCGTGAGGATAAAGATACTTTAATATACTGAAGAACGTAGGCTGCAGTTTAGTATTATAGTATATATATGTAGTATTATAGCACTTTAGTATGTAGTATATACTTAGTATTATAGTAGTTTAGTGTTGCAGCAATATTCTTGGCTTCAGTAAGATCGTTAATTTTAATATTTAGATTCATTAATATAATACTTCATCTCGTTCACGAGGAAGCCACGTGTAATTTTATTTTTCGATGTCATTTTGTTTTTGTTTTAGATTTATTGTCGTATTGAAGAAAATGTAGGGATTATTTGTTTGACTTGTCATGCCAACAAGTGGGTTTACACCCAACGGTTGTATGATGCCAAATTTTATCTCTGTCAGCATCAATTTCCACTTGCGAAAGACTCAAGTACGTACCAAAAATATGACCTGCCCCAGTACAGAGGCACGAGGTCACGAGGTAGAGGGTTCAACATCCCACGTGTCAACTACAGGGACTCATGATAAATGGCGAAATTAGCAGGGTGCCTGTATATAATGTTCCAAACCAAGAGGGGAAGGATGACATCGGATAGACATGGAGTAAAATAGATATTGTAACTAATTGAAAGAGAATTTTTTTTGTCTGTCTATCAACAAGAAAGAAGAACGATCAGAATGTTTACAATTCGCCAATTCACGTGCATTTAGAGAAGACTAAAAAGAAATAAACCAGAAAGAAAAAAATGTATATTAAGATAACCGTTATAGTACCTCGGAATATCTGTTGTGTCCACCAAGAGAAATCGAACCCTTGGTTTTAAGGTTGTACCTTAACAAAAAAAATGTTAAGTAAAAATAATAAGTCTAATGTCGTATAAATATTATTATAAACTGACGTGAAGCTGTTATAGACTTGTAAAATAAAATAAGTTTTTTTAAAGTTGCTGATACTACAATCACTTAGTGAAGTTTTGATATTTATCAATATAAAAGTCTCTTTGTCTTGTCTTCCGTCTCAACCACAAAATTTGCAATATTTGTTATTTGAAAAAATAAACTTCTTATATCGTTAAATAGTGATATTAAAATAAATACAAGCCTTGTTGAATTTAAAAGTGTATTTGTTCACGATAATCCATTTCAAATAATGAATTATTATATTTTTCGTAACTTGAATTTCACTCGAAGTTACACGATAGGTACCAGTAATTTAAGAGCAAAAGATCAGAGAGAAGGCAGTTATTCATCATCGCCCGCCGCCTATAATTGGGTTTACTGTATTATTAAAGAATAGCAGAAGTGATTATCTCCCATTTGGAGGGATTCGAACCAATTGCGAGTCAAGAATTCTTTTTCTTCTGTGTTTCCTGTTATCTGCGCTAGCCGTCTCTAATTTGAGTGTGAGACTTGAGGTAAGGCAGCTGGTCATCAACCTCACTGCCACCCTTTGGCTTTTCTCATTTACCAAAAGAATAGTGATATTGAGCGTCGAGAGGGGGATCTGAATGGAATGTAATAACCGGATGCATCTTATTCAAGGAATGAATGGATCAGCCTTTATTTCTACAAACAGTCTGGTTTATTGTGTATCAATAGAGAAATAATGGTTATTTGTTTACGTCATCCGCGTATTGAAATTGTTTGTTGGTTGGGTTTGAATTTCGTGCAGAGCTACAGGAGGGCTATCTGCGCTAGCCGTCCCTAATTTAGCAGTGTAAGGCTAAAAGGAAAGCAGCTAGTCATCACCATCCACCGCCAATTCTTGGCTACTCTTTTACTAAAGAATAGTGGTATTAACCGTATCATTATAACGCCCCACGGCTAAAAGGGAAAGCATGTTTGGTGCGACGGTGATTTGAACCCTCGACTCTCGGATTACGAGTCGAGTGCCTTAACCACCTGGCCATGCCGGGCCGCATATTGAAATACACGTAGATAGCTTTAAAATTAAACTATAGAGCCTGCTAATAAATTGTTTTTTACAGTGTCATATGATGTTTATTTTCTTTATTTTTCATACCAGACATCATTTTCGCCGAATAATATTCATCGTAGAAGAAAATGTTTTTATAGTTTATGCTATATATTTTTTACTTAAACACATATTTTCGTGTTTATTTTAATTAGAAAAATCAGTTGCTCCATAAAAACGTTACTTTATTTCTATTGGCTGGCAGTAATACAGAAATGTACATCAACGTTAAACACAATAAACGAAATGTTTCTACCTGGTGGACGAATTAATTTATAAAACTCAGAATAGCCTCACAGCAACATGGATGTTTAAGCCTGGTTTCGGTCAAGAAACAAAATCACAGGGCTCTCTTTATTGTTTGTTTGTTTTAAATTTCGCGCAAAGCTACTCGAGGGTTATCTGCGCTAGCCGTCCCTAAGTTAGCAGTGTAAAACTAACGGGAAGACAGCTAGTCATCACCACCCACCACCAACTTTAGACTACTCTTTTACTAACGAATAACGGGATTGACTGACACATTATAACGTCCAAACGGCTGAAAAGGCGAGCATGTTTGGTGCGACGGGGATGCAAACCCGCGACCCTCAGATTACGAGTCGCACGCCTTAACCTATCTGACCATGCCGGGCCGGCTCTTTATGAGGAATAATTAAACGTTGCACAGTTTTGAATGCGCCGTTCTAGTGTCTTCCTTTGTTTTTAACGAAGCACCTGAATATTCTAGTCTCCACCAGCTGGTCAGAAGGGGTCAGCTTGTTATCTGCCTGACGGCGCTGATAAGAGGATGGCAAGTCTCCACAGGAAGTCAGACAGGCCGAAAGCATCAATTTTTATGTCCTAGGCGCAGTTGGTGCGGAGACTTGAGAAAATATACCTTGATATTGGCTCATCCTAAGTTCCCATATCCAATCATCAATTGCTGCTTCAGTCACTCAACACGTTGTCCTGCCATTCTTGTGCATGTCACAGCCCCTTGACCCTTATTTTCCTTCGCCCCTACTCATTGGATAATTTGATTTTCTTCACAAAAAAATCTGAAAAGCAGATGACAAGTGGAATTTTGGAAAAAAAAAAAAAATCAACCAAATATTTCTGTATTCAATCGTATCCACACCGTGTTAACCTAGCAAAATAATGTAATCATTCAATCGTATCCACACCGTGTTAACCTAGCAAAATAATGTAATCATTCAATCGTATCCACACCGTGTTAACCTGGCAATAATGTAATCATTCAATCGTATCCACACCGTGTTAACCTGGCAAAATAATGTAATCATTCAATCGTATCCACACCGTGTTAACCTGGCAAAATAATGTAATCATTCAATCGTATCCACACTGTGTTAACCTAGCAAAATAATGTAATCATTTCACCGTATCCACACCGTGTTAACCTGGCAAAATAATGTAATCATTCAATCGTATCACACCGTGTTAACCTAGCAAAATAATGTAATCATTCAATCGTATCCACACCGTGTTAACCTTGGCAATAATGTAATCATTCAATCGTATCCACACCGTGCAACCTAGCAAAATAATGTAATCATTCAATCGTATCCACACCGTGTTAACCTGGCAAAATAATATAATCATTCAATCGTATCCACACCGTGTTAACCTGGCAAAATAATGTAATCATTCAATCGTATCCACACCGTGTTAACCTGGCAAAATAATGTAATCATTCAATCGTATCCACACCGTGTTAACCTGGCAAAATAATAATCATTCAATCGTATCCACACCGTGTTAACCTGGCAAAATAATATAATCATTCAATCGTATCCACACTGCGTGTTAACCTAGCAAAATAATGTAATCATTCAATCGTATCCATACCTGTACACCTGGCAAAATAATGTAATCATTCAATCGTATCCACACCGTGTTAACCTGGCAAAATAATATAATCATTCAATCGTATCCACACCGTGTTAACCTGGCAAAATAATGTAATCATTCAATCGTATCCACACCGTGTTAACCTGGCAAAATAATGTAATCATTCAATCGTATCCACACCGTGTTAACCTACAAAATAATGTAATCATTCAATCGTATCCACACCGTGTTAACCTGGCAAAATAATATAATCATTCAATCGTATCCACACCGTGTTAACCTAGCAAAATAATGTAATCATTCAATCGTATCCACACCGTGTTAACCTGGCAAAATAATATAATCATTCAATCGTATCCACACCGTAAGTTAACCTGGCAAAATAATGTAATCATTCAATCGTATCCACACCGTGTTAACCTGGCAAAATAATGTAATCATTCAATCGTATCCACACCGTGTTAACCTGGCAAAATAATATAATCATTCAATCGTATCCACACCGTGTTAACCTGGCAAAATAATGTAATCATTCAATCGTATCCACACCGTGTTAACCTAGCAAAATAATGTAATCATTCAATCGTATCCACACCGTGTTAACCTGGCAAAATAATATAATCATTCAACGTATCCACACCGTGTTAACCTGGCAAAATAATGTAATCATTCAATCGTATCCACACCGTGTTAACCTGGCAAAATAATGTAATCATTCAATCGTATCCACACCGTGTTAACCTGGCAATATAATTATCCATCGTATCCACCGTGTTAACCTGGCAAAATAATATAATCATTCAATCGTATCCACACCTAAGTTAACCTAGCAAAATAATGTAATCATTCAATCGTATCCACACCGTGTTAACCTAGCAAAATAATGTAATCATTCAATCGTATCCACACCGTGTTAACCTTGGCAAAATAATGTAATCATTCAATCGTATCCACACCGTGTTAACCTGGCAAAATAATGTAATCATTCATTCGTATCCAATAACTGCAAGTTAACCTAGCAAAATAATATAATCATTCAATCGTGTCCACACACCGTGTTAACCTGGCAAAATAATGTAATCATTCAATCGTATCCACACAGTGTTAACCTAGCAAAATAATGTAATCATTCAATCGTATCCACACCGTGTTAACCTAGCAAAATAATGTAATCATTCAATCGTATCCACACCGTGTTAACCTGGCAAAATAATGTAATCATTCAATCGTATCCACACCGTGTTAACCTGGCAAAATAATATAATCATTCAATCGTATCCACACCAAAATAACCTGGCAAAATAATGTAATCATTCAATCGTATCCACACCGTGTTAACCTGGAAAAATAATGTAATCATTCAATCGTATCCACCGTGTTAACCTAGCAAAATAATGTAATCATTCAATCGTATCCACACCGTGTTAACCTGGCAAAATAATATAATCATTCAATCGTATCCACACCGTGTTAACCTAGCAAAATAATGTAATCATTCAATCGTATCCACACCGTGTTAACCTAGCAAAATAATGTAAATCATTCAATCGTATCCACACCGTGTTAACCTAGCAAAATAATGTAATCATTCAATCGTATCCACACCGTGTTAACCTAGCAAAATAATGTAATCATTCAATCGTATCCACACCGTGTTAACCTGGCAAAATAATATAATCATTCAATCGTATCCACACCGTGTTAACCTGGCAAAATAATGTAATCATTCAATCGTATCCACACCGTGTTAACCTAGCAAAATAATGTAATCATTCAATCGTATCCACACCGTGTTAACCTGGCAAATAATGTAATCATCTCAATCGTATCCACCACCAAAAGTTAACCTTGGCAAAATAATGTAATCATTCAATCGTATCCACACCGTGTTAACCTGGCAAAATAATGTAATCATTCAATCGTATCCACAACCGTGTTAACCTAGCAAAAATAATATAATCATTCAATCGTATCCACACCGTGTTAACCTGGCAAAATAATATAATCATTCAATCGTATCCACACCGTGTTAACCTAGCAAAATAATGTAATCATTCAATCGTATCCACACCGTGTTAACCTAGCAAAATAATGTAATCATTCAATCGTAATCCACACCGTGTTAACCTGGCAAAATAATGTAATCATTCAATCGTATCCACACCGTGTTAACCTGGCAAAATAATGTAATCATTCAATCGTATCCACACCGTGTTAACCTATAAAAATAATGTAATCAATCAATCGTAATCCAATAACTCGGTGTTAACTCTAGCAAAATAATGTAATCATTCAATCGTATCCACACCGTAAGTTAACCGAAATAATGTAATCATTCAATCGTATCCACACCGTGTTAACCTGGCAAAATAATGTAATCATTCAATCGTATCCAATAACGTGTTAACCTGGCAAAATAATGTAATCATTCAATCGTATCCACACCGTGTTAACCTGGCAAAATAATGTAATCATTCAATCGTATCCACACCGTGTTAACCTGGCAAAATAATGTAATCATTCAATCGTATCCACACCGTGTTAACCTGGCAAAATAATGTAATCATTCAATCGTATCCACACCGTAAGAACCTGGCAAAATAATGTAATCATTCAATCGTATCCACACCAAAAGTTAACCTGGCAAAATAATGTAATCATTCAATCGTATCCACACCGTGTTAACCTGGCAAAATAATGTAATCATTCAATCGTATCCACCGTGTTAACCTGGCAAAATAATGTAATCATTCAATCGTATCCACACCGTGTGTTAACCTAGCAAAATAATGTAATCATTCAATCGTATCCAATAACTGTGTTAACCTGGCGCAAAATAATGTAATCATTCAATCGTATCCACAATGTGTTAACCTAGCAAAATAATGTAATCATTCAATCGTAATCCACACCGTGTTAACCTGGCAAAATAATGTAATCATTCAATCGTATCCACACCGTGTTAACCTAGCAAAATAATGTAATCATTCATCGTATCCACACCGTAATCGCAACTCTAGCAAAATAATGTAATCATTCAATCGTATCCACAACTGCAAGTTAACCTGGCAAAATAATGTAATTATTCAATCGTATCCACACCGTGTTAACCTGGCAAAATAATGTAATCATTCAATCGTACCCCACACCGTACAATCTATCCATCGTTAGACCATCAGACTGTAATCTATCATAATAGTAATAATGAATTCGTATCCACACCGTGTTAACCTGGCAAAAATAATGTAATCATTCAATCATATCCACACCGTGTTAATCTGGCAAAATAATATAATCATTCAATCGTAT